>NC_069080.1:10600000-10805000 GCF_025698485.1 Gossypium arboreum
TTCATACGGGCGTGTGGTTCCTGTATGTTTGAAATTTTCCTAAGTTTTCAAAATTTTCATATGTTATCGATTTAGTCCCGAATTACTTTTAAAGCATACTTAAGACCTCGTAGGCTATTATAAGGGACAAATTGATTGAAATTGAATTTTGATTGTATGATCAAATCGAACGTACGAAAATAGTGCAGTTATATGTGTTTCTAGTCTGGTAATGCTCTGTAACCCTATTCCAGAATTGAATACGTGAGGGGTGTTACATGGTGGCTTCAATATCGTATGTTGATAATGAATCGACTATACGCAAGATCGATATCGATCTTAATGTTACACCTGATATTAATGTGGTTGGTGATGATGGATACGATAGTAGTGATCCTTGTGATCAAGAGGTCGATAGTGATAGTGATCCTGATGTGGATGATGTCCCTAATAATATTGACGACGAAGACGTGAATGACAATAGAAACATTAACGCGTCTTCAGTCGGGAACCAGATTCGACGTATTGTGATACACAATAATCCTGGGCAACACATGTCGCTCATAGAGCTCGATGCAACGTATGTAGCCTAGTTCCCGGAGTACCTTGAAATACTTCCTGCTCATCGGCTGACTGTAAATTCTTATCCTGAGGAGTTGTTTGTAGGCAAGAGATTCGAAAGTAAGGAAGAGTGAGTATTTGCTATTAAGCAGTATAGCATGAATATATCAGTGGACTACAAAGTCGCAGTGTCTAAACCGACATTATATATTAGGGAGTGTTGAAAGTCGACGGAAAGCTGCAATTAACGGGTACGAACTGCATTTATTCAAAATTCGCAAATGTGAAAGATACGAAAATTTTTTGGGCCTCAGACATACACATCAACACGTATGACAGAAGATTATCGAAAACTTGGTTCTAAAACTATCTATACGTGTATCATGCCAATGGTGAAGGACATACCGACCATTAAAGTTTCGGTATTGATTGCAGAAATACAGGCACAATTCCTTTATCGAGTATCATATTGAAAGGCGTGGATAGCTAAACAGATGGCAATGGAGCAATTGTACGGGGATTTCGATGCATCGTATAATGAGCTACAAGGATGGATAGTCACTGTGCGGGAGTACATACAGGGGACTATCGTTGAGTTACAGACATGACCTTATTACGGCCCGGATGACCAACTACAATCGGAAAGTGTGGGTCTCCGAGCGCCAACACTCGACCAATGCAGATATTAAATCGTATCGCAAATCAAACGTCCGGATCAATGCTGCTGACTCGAATCTATCTAACTCCAAGTATGGCATCAATCGTGCATCCAAAGAATATTTTAAACCATTCATCCGACCCCTTCATGAGTAGTACGGGCCCTAACAATGATAAATTACAGAAAATGGCTATAATAACATAATTTATTTTTGTAAATTACGTAGATTTTTATTTAAGGGAATCCATTTTTAACAAATAACAATATATTATCATATTATTAACTGTGTTTGATATGTGACCATCATTTTTAATCAATGGAGCCATTACGATATTTACAATTTCAAAACAAATTTTGGTTATTAATTTCAAAGTTTGATGGATTTTAAATATTTTTCAAAATACCTAAATTTTATATTTTGCTTTTAATTACAAAAAATACCAAATAGGTTTTTCCACATCAAAATATTAAAATACTAAAAATAATATGCCAATAAAAATATAAAAAAAACATAACGTAAACTATACATAATAAATAAAAAATTATTATTATTATTTTAAAATGATAATAAGTAAATTTTTATATTAAAATACTAAAATAACATGCCAATAACAAAATCATAACTTAAATGATACATAATAAATACAAATATTTTTATTATTACTTTAAAATGATAATAAGTAAAAATTTTGGTTTAAAATATAATATATATAATAACACGCCAACTTAATTATTGTCAAAAATATAAATTTTTTCCATAAAAGTTCAAAAGAAATTTCATTTTAATATTTATAAAAACATAAAATAAAATTTAAAAACATAAACTCTTATTCTCAATTATAAAATCTTAAAAATTAAAACATATAAACTAATTCTTAATTTATCTCATAAATTCCAAATTCCATATCAATGGTCTCATCTTTTACCTACATAAAAAATATTAAAATAAGTAAAATAATAACATGCCAAATAAATTTCATAAAAATATTATCTAATCAACCTAAAATACACATAACAAATAAATTACATAAAATAATAAAACATTCTTTGTATATAAATAAGTTTTTTACTTCAATAAACATTAAATTAAAATAAATTATAAATGAATAAAAATATAAAATAAATACAAATATACCTTAATAACTCTTTTAACCAAATAACACATTACAAAAATAAATTTAAAAATTAAATCCAATTAAATCGACAATAATAATAACAACAAATTAAATTAACATTAATCTATTAATTTATAACAAAAAATACATTTTCTTTTCTATTTTTTTTCTTCTCTTTCTCCTTCCCTCTCTTTATTCTCTTCTCTTTTTTTTCTTTCTTTTTCCCTTTCCTTCCCGCCCTCCCCTGACCTCCCCTTCTCCTTCTTCTTCTCTTATTTTCTTCTCTTTCCCTTTCTTCTCCTTCACCCACCCACCAACAGAAAATGAAATTGGGGACCATTATAAGGTCCACAAACACCTAAAAAAATAAAATATGTTAGCATGCAGCCAACCCATCACTGCAAAGTGGGTGCCGCCTCTAACAGCCCCTCCACCGGTGCTGCCTCTGACATCCCCTCCACCGGTGCCGCCTCTTTCCTAAGCGCGTCCCGTCATGTCACCATTTATTTATTTATTTTTACCGTAACCGATCAAAAATTGAGGGTGGTGCTGCTTCTGCACCACCATCCACCATTTCAAATATACCATTTTCGTACTTAATCTTTAAAACACCCTATTTTAGTATGTTTTTTTTATATTAGTAGGTAAAAAACTTCGTTTTAGCCTGAATTTAGATTTAAGTTATTTAATTTCAAGGTTGATCCAACTCAACCAATTTTACTGTTTAAAAATAATTTTATATTTATTTACATATCTAAG
This sequence comes from Gossypium arboreum, assembly GCF_025698485.1. NCBI lineage: Eukaryota > Viridiplantae > Streptophyta > Magnoliopsida > Malvales > Malvaceae > Gossypium > Gossypium arboreum. The sequence continues at coordinate 10,603,073 of NC_069080.1, forward strand.
TAACTTTAATTTTTTTATTTGTAAACAGTAAAGATAAGTCATTCGGATTAGCTGGACGGAGTCAAGCTTCGACTTGAGCTAAACATATTTTTGAAACTAAACCTCAACCTACCATAAAGCCCTCGAGTGCCATCAGCAGCTACGTCATATACAGCCATAAATTACTTCAAATTACATGTATCAAGGACAGCATAGAAACCTAATGCAGATTACAAATATCCAAATTCACACAAGCTAATCATATACAGCCATAAATTACAAAACTAGTACAAATCCAAATAACAACCATATTTTATCTGAAACCCTTCCTTTTGTTCCTTGTAAACAAAAGGAGTGTTTGTTTGTGCCTTATTGATTCGTGTCGAAGCCAAATCCTTCATAACAATAATCAGTACGTGACCTTTTCCTAGGTATATTTAGGGCATCAGGTGCAAAAGACAAATTACAGCCACCTGTTATAGCTGTTGCATTTTGCTCTTCTCTACTACATTGATTGTCAAAAGCATTGCGTATTCCTTCATCTAAAATCCAATCATCAATCATTTGCCCAATCCTGTTTCCTTGGGCCTGAATCACACAACAAATTGAGCATTTTTTTTTCCAAATGTTTATATCATTGTCTATGAACAATTGGAAAAAAAGGAAAAAAAAAATCTTACAAAGCAACTTACTTCTGGAAGTGCTTCTAAACCTGCAAAGACCTCTTCATCCGTTGATGGTCCAGCAAAAGTTGATAAATCCTGTATCATAGAGAAAAACAATCATTTATTTTTACACAAATGCTTTTGCTTACCAAATGAATATTACCATTTTAACTGAATCTTCAGCCGTATCATTTTCGGAATTAGATGGCATGTTACATCCATCATCGTCCATGACTAACTTATGTTGATTGCTTCTTTCATCACCAGGCCCTAAGTCCCCTAAGTTGCTGATGTCTTGTTCATTAGTGCCTGATTGATCTTGAAGTACCTCTTGCCCCATTGTTGTCTCAGTAAGTAAGTGATGCTACATCATACAAAAGTAAGAAAAAAAGAAGAATTAAATGTCAAAATTCATTCACCAACATGAATGAACACCTCTCCCCTAAAAAACTTACATTTGGAATTGCATTTTCCGCGCCATGGGTTCCGAAATCGCCAGAGCCATCGTGCTTAGGAAAACCACCACCAACATATGAATTCCACCACTCTATAGATTGATGTTCTAGCTCCTCATGATCATTAAGAGCTTCCAGCTGTGTTAACATCTCATTAGGGTCTGAGTTGGCCTGTGTCATTTGCAGACAAATAATGATAAATTCAGGTGCATATACATGTTTATCATCACCATCTTAGACTTTGGGAAACAGAGAAATTATAATAATAAGCATCATGAAATTACCGTAAGGCATCTAGCAGCTTCCGCCTGATTTGCATTATTTGCAATATAATTTCCCAAGTTAGGAGGCAAATAGTGACTTGGTTGACCTTCTTCAATGCACGAAACCTCAGCCTTCCCGAACTTCCTCTTCAATTTACAGAGAACAAAAGTTGCCTGCACAAATCAAAGAACAAAATAACCCAAGTACTATTATTATGTCATCAAACTTAATTAGGAAAAAAAACTTGTTGATGTTAACGTTCTATCAGAATAAGTTGTAGGAAGAGTGATTAAGCAGCATATATACCTGGTTAGGAAGAGTAGCAGTGAGCTCATATTCATGCATGATCCAACCGGTCTTCATTTTGGTATTGTCATTAACGCGTCCCTTGTGAAAAACCAACGTCCTTTTCTTGCCGATCTCGATATCCTGGTCCCTAGCCATTATCACACGAGGTTTGCCCGTCGGTTTCCAGTAACCTTCGTTGGTTGTCCTGTTGATCCTTGAACCGTTCTGGTACTTGAAACTTGGCCGGTAAAAGAAATACCAAACGTGATCGCCAGAGTGTATATTCGAATGTCCTACAAATTAAGGAATTGTACAAAAGAAAAAAGAAAAAAGAAGGGGGTATCAGAAAGTAGACCAAAATGGTGGAATATATGTAAAATACCAGGTAATTGCCAAGGCTCTAATCCACAAATATCTTCCAATTCAGCGATAGCTTGGACCAGAGAATCACGGCCGAGATTTTTGTTTAGTAGATAGTAATGGAGGAGCTCGAAATCTGTCGGGTGGAACCTGTAGCCCGTTATGGTGAGAATTTTTTTCCAGAGATAGTAACCAACCGCAACCCAGAAGAGGTAATAGCAATAGTAACTGCTAAATCGTTCTTCATTAGGAATTGGGTGAATGATATGGTAACCCTTTTTGTTCCTCATTACAGAAAGTAAGAACAATGAAACAAGACAAAAAAGAGCAAGAGTAGTGGTCAGAGAAGTGAGGATGATAATGTGAGTTGCAAGAGCAGAGAGTGGAGTATTTTATATGGAAGCTCCTCAGAAACAACACAAGTTAAGCTGTGACTTGTGGCACAAGGTTCTAAAAGTGAATGGGACCCACCTTCCCTCCCTCCCGAGAAACCGGGTTTTCACTTCAGTTTTTCCAATTTCAGGCTTAGATCATTGCTCCTACGTGGACTGGTAAGTCAGCAATGCTAAATAAACGAAGGGGAAGGATCGAGAATTTGACTTGCTTTGTAAAAATAAAAGATTCATTTTCTAAGTACTGCTTGTATTTCTTTTTCCAATAAAAACTTAATGTTAGTGAAGTTGCTGAGTTAGTGCAAGAGTCGACCCCACAATCACTCATCTTTCCATCATCCAATCACTTTCCTTGCCTATGCTTTATCTTCATGGTCCTTGCTCCTTTTTGTTCCCCTATTATCCCCCAAAGAATATAAAATAATAGTTTTAGACATTCCAGAATCTTCCATGCCACGCTGTTTGGGTTCATTTCATTGGCATGTCATGCATACCATGCAACCAGCAGCGGCCCATTCATCAAATTTCTCTCTTCTTTGGGACAAAAACTTGCCCATTTGTAGCTGCACCATACGAGATCAATTTTAGTTTCCTCTTCCTTTAGATGCACAAAGCACAATGACTGCAGATTAAAAAGCTCCAAATAATTTCTTTTATCAATCACCATAAAGTGCAGACTGCAGGTTGATGATGAAAATTTTAAAAATGTTTCTCAATCCGTACCATCAAGGGGTGGTGGCGCAGTTGGCCAGCGCGTAGGTCTCATAGCTTATTGGGTAATCCTGAGGTCGAGAGTTCGAGCCTCTCTCACCCCAATAATTTTTCAAAATCCATTTGAAATTAAGCATAAAGCAATAATATTTAAGGATGCAATTAGGGATGCTTAAAAAAAGCTTTTTTTGTTTCACAAAATAAAAAAATAAAATTTTTTGAAGAGAAATTGTGCTAAACAAGCAAATTTGATTGAAATGAGTAACTTTTAAAAATATTTTTACTCAAAAGTTAAATTTATTAGCTTTTATTGAGCTAAAAGCACTTCTATTCACTTTAAATTACAAATGTTAATGTAAAATTTGTTAGTTTTATGTTTTCTATTATATCAATATCTAAAATAGGTTATATATTCAAATTACATTTTAAAATAAAATTGTTAATTAAAAAAGTATTTCTTAAAATAATACAAATGTGTTAATATCTAACTACAAATATTTAATGGTTATATTTAAATATTTAAAATATAATTTATATATTTTAATTAAATTTTATAAATAATTAATATTAATTGCTTAAAAATTAAAATTTATATTTCATATATTAAATTATTAATGATAAGTTATAATAAATTATATTTTATATTATTTCTAAAATATCATAATATTAACTAATTTGAACATTATTTAAAAGCATATTTGTTATTAATACCATATCTAAAATGAACATTTTATTTCTCAAAATATTTTTGACAATAATACTAAATACTTAAATCTTAAGCTAGACTTTTAAAAAGTACTTGTCAACAACATTTTTCCACAACACTTTTTAAAAGCAATGCTAAATTAACCATAAATCTATCAATATTCACTTGGGCAGCCTAGAATTGTAAAATGCCAAACTTTTTCAAATTAATCCCAGAAGAAAGTTGATTCAAATTGTAAAGGTTATATTTTAATAATATTTAAAGTATTTAAAATAATTAATATTAATTGTTGAGAAAATTTTAAATTTTATATTCTATATTTTATATATTAAAATATTAATAATTGATTACAATAAATTATTTTTTATATTTCACAAAAATATCACTAAAATCTTTAAATCAAAATTTTTCAAAAGAAAAAACTTATGAAAATCTAACCCTGAAATTTCATTGATGTTCCACCTTCCTCTTTCCCATTAATAAATGAACAATACTACTTAATGAATTAACTATTATTATTAAGAAAAATTATTAGGTTATATATTCTAATTCCAAAGGTGAGGAGGGCATAGCTACTATTAATGAACATATAAAAAATGTATTGGCCTAATGTCAAAAATGTTCCATTTGAGGTGACAATTATGAGCTTAGCTTAGCTTAGCCTAGCCTCGCCTCAGACTCAAATATCCAAAGTTTTTGAGACCCTTCCCCCCCATTTTGATTTCATTCATTGATTCATACAACTGTTAGCTACAACCCGACCCAGCCTGATTAAAACTTATGCCGGGCCTATTCGCGCTTTGATTTTTTTCATCAAATAGCTTAGCCTCATCTGCTTGAACACTGCAAACTTGTTGTATAAACAAAAACAAAAGCTGATTTCTCTTTTCTGCTGTCAACAACCAGTCTACGGGCTCCGACGTGGACACCGCAATCTCACCGGTGAGAACACAGCGGTTAGCCGGGCATGATCGGAAAGAGAGTAGTTTTCCGGCCATATCCCCTTCTCTACTTCACGGGGGAAAAGAGCTGCATTCTTTACTGTGAAACCGACAGTCTCTTCCTCATTACCTTCATTTGAGTCATCCGAGCTGCAATCTTCGTCCATATGATCTGACCACGTTGAGTTCCAGATTCTCTGTAGTAACGTCAACCAATTATTAAATGCTTTATTCTATGAAATAGAGCACATAAAGATTTACAACATAATAACCCATGACGATACGTTTGTTTTCTTGCTGATACGTTTCCAGATGTTGGTCTATTAGTTACAAGATAAAAGTTGCTTATATACTACATCGACATAAAGCTATTTTTGAGGTTGAAATCAAATAATGTTGCCAAAACCTATTACAATGACAAAATAGTAAGTGTTTTCTCATATTATCATAAATGTCTCACAAGGTTTCTCATATGACCAAAGTTTCACTCATATTACCCCTTAATCACCTTAATTTAAAAAAAAATGTTGCATCAAGTGACTTATAGGCCATAGCTCAACTACTAGTAAAAAGGACTGAACCTAATACAGGCACAAATTAGCGGTGAGCTGCAAACCTTAAATTCTTCATAGTCTAGAACACCATTTCCATCAAAGTCTGCTTGGACCCAAAGATCTTTCGTGTCTTGGAAACTTAGTCCATAAGAAAGACCGGTTAAATTTACCTGTAGATGGTTCAGAAAGGGCGAGAATTTTACCACTACCATTATACTAATTATATAAAGAAAGTGAATGGAAAGTACCTGTCTAAGAGCATCACAGAATGCTGAATAAGTTATATGGTCGACACTGTTGTCAGCCCTTAGAAAGGCAAATGCATCATTTTCAGCCAAAGAAGCCTTTTGAAGTTGAAACTGGAATCAAGAAAATGGAAACTAAATTTTAGACATGGAAGTATGTATGATAAATGGTGATCTTCATTACCAAAAGAAAAGGTAAAACAGGTATTTTCCATCACATTCCTAATCATAAGATACACTAGTGTTGTGTAAGAATCACAAAGATCAGTAGTGAAGTCAGATTCAAGAATCTCACTTGGCACTTTTGTCAACAAGTGAAGCAATGTCACAGAGTTGACTAGTTATAATGCATAAGGTTATCAGAAATCCAGCCAAGCATCACATATGGCCTGCGATGTAAATATCCAATGACTGCTCTATCTATAGAGAGCACGAGTAGAAACTTGAATATTGACATAATAACTAAATAGGCTATAATGTGAGCTAGAAAGACAGGATTTGGAACAATATGAAAGAAATGTTGAACTAACCTTTATTATGCCAAAAGCTGCTTCTGCCCAACTTATCTTCAATGGTTTTCGTGACTTATTAGGATTACGAAGCCATATAAAATCGACACCACATATGTTTCCTCTATGATTCCGATGACTAACCCACTGTGGGATATATGAATAGAGCCAACATATTTAATCAGTAAGCATTGCAGATTCCAACAAAATAGTATTTTGTTGATGAAGAGATGCTAAAATCTGAAATCGAATACCACTAACCTTGTCAGCATCTGCCTCACCGTCTGAACATTCATGAGCAATATCATAAGATGATACAAATCCCTGGGACCTAAGGAACTTGTAGACATGCCCACGCTTGCTTCCATTCCAGTCACTGAAAAATAAAAAACATTAGGGAAACAAAATAAATTGAGATCCCCCCCTCCCCCCAATGATAAAGCTTACCCGCAGAGTATGACAGGCATCTGGGTGAGTTTGTTTTCTTGCTGATACGTTTCCAGATATAGTAGTATTTGATAAACCTAAGAATACCAAAACTAGAGATTAAGTGCAGTCTGTTACCTTAGAAACAAACCAAAAAAGAAACTGGAGTTGTATATGGACATGCACAGAAGAAGGGATATCTACCTGGTGCAGTCTTGCAATGGATAAACTGGAATCATGAGGAAATAATAGGTGGGTGTTCACAATAAGGATTTCTTGCTCAACAAAGTTATTCTTATTTATTGAAAAAGGGACAACTGATTTAACATGTAACAATTGAGCAACTCGGTCTCCACAGTCATTGAAGAGCAATTCTCTATAATTTAAAACCTTGAAGTAGTCCTGGTGTATAGCAGTCAATAAACCTGGGAAGTAACATCAATGTAAGTTCTCAAGCCTACAATTAATAAGTACTTAAACAAATATTTAGCATAGCAACAAAAAATATGAAAACCAAAGTAAATGAATTAATCTTTGCAGGATGGCCTACACACATTATAAGGACCTGCTAACAATAAACAGCCTATAATATATGATCATCCTCTTCCCCTGTCACTGGCAGCTGAAAAGATAGAGCAAAAGCTAAAATATGTGAATTATAAAAGAACCAATTCAGCTCCCAAAAGGTGAGAAAATGGTCATTCTTCTATTTTCCCTGTCCTATAGAAGCCAAGTGAAATGGAGTAAGTATATACTGAAAGTGGACGAGTTAGACATGAATTGCCAAACTAAAGAGCACCAGCTGCATGGAACTACATCTTATATTGCAAAATTTTGTGTCAAACTCTCAAATTGTCTAATAATTTCAGTTTGATTCAAGCTTCATCAGCTCCTACTCGGAAAAGCAAATAAGAACAACCCTATCTACCCAATTTATAAATAAAATCTTAAAATTTGCTTCCAGTATGAGAATAAATCAGTCAAAGAGCCCATACCATCTCCTCGGTTGTTGGTCCTTGCAAGTTTGAAGGTCTTATAGCCTGCAGCACTAAGCCTCTCTTCAAACATATGCACCAATTCTTCGTTTCCAACCCAAAATTCCTATTATTGAACAAAACAAAAAGGCATTAAAAACGGCTTATGTCACTAGAGTTGAAAAAGGGCTGTTAATGGAAGGAAGGGAGTCATTTCTTCAACAAATCATTTTCAGAAAGTCAAAGGGACGAGAAAGAGCATAAAAGACGGGAACATGAAACCCACCTGGAGACATATAATTGAAGAACTTTCATAAAGCAACCAATCTACAATCCTCTCGTTTCTAGCTAACCAAAATGCTCTAAAATCACTCTCTCGTACGCTCTGATTCTGTTTCATCATCACCCAAAATGAAATTAGCAAATTTTACCAATATAAAGACGCATACAAAAGGGACGAAAACAAAGAAGAAGAAGAAATCACCTGCTGATCCAATCGCTTGTAGATAGGAGCCAGAATGTTGAATGTGGTACATGAAACGCAAGGCTCCTCCACTGGTGAAGAAATTTTACCAGACTTAGTCCTCAAAATCGTTCCTTTAAAAGGAAGAATAGATTCATTTTCACTTGAATCCACATTAGCAAATTCAGGGTCATTATAAAATCCTGCCAACACCTTCCCAAACAAAACACCATTACAAGAGAGTAAATTGAAAGAAAAACAAAACCCAGAGTCCCAAACAAGACAAATATTCCAAGTTTCCACATACCATTTCAGAATTCTTGCCACTTTCACAATTTTTCTTCTTGTCCTTTGACGAAAACAATGAGAGAGAGACACAGAGAGAGAGAGAGGATAAAGGGGAGGAAACGAAAGCCCAATTTTATGAAGAGGGTGCTTTCAAAATTTAGATTCTGGCGTTTGGGTTGCGGACAGAGTTTGAATTTAGGGTGAAGTATGCGTTGGTTCAAATATTCCAGGATCCAAGTTGTTTATATAGAAAAAGAAATTTAAAAACAAATTGATGGAGAAATGATTGATCGAATTCAGGGAGAGGGAGGCAGCTGTGGAATTTTTTTTTTTCTTATTTCGTTCATGAAAAACAAAGAATTGATTCCATTGTTTAGTGATTTTCTCTTAGGTAAACATGAACAGCTGGCTAAGCCATGGCTGAGAGGTCCCTCTCCCTCATGCGCATCTTTTTCGTGGAGAGGTATTTTAAGTTTTAACGTCCTTTTTTGTATCTTTATTTTTTAACTGTAAAAACTAACAAGAACATACATTCCTTTTTTCATCTAGGGTTATTAATTTTACTGTTTAAAGTGGGACTTTATTTTATTTTCCTTTTCACTTTCATTTATAATTATTTATTAATTATTTTTATCAACTTTTAAGGAAAGGGTAAAGAGAATTTTTTCCATATATATATATATATATATATTTTGAAGTGTTAATTTTATCTGAAGGAAAAGAAAAGAAAAAGATATAATTTAGTGAATGTTTGTCATTTTTTAATTTTAATTTATTATATAGAATACTAATTAAAGAGTTCAAAATAAAAATAATACATCATTTTAATAATAGAGTCAACTATATAAAAAGATAATTGCTTGTGTTATAATATATTTTGTGGATCTTGACTTTTTTTAAATGCTTTTTCTTTTTTTAAAATTTGCAAACTCAATGTTAAAAGTATTTAGAATGACCGTTAAAAATAAGGATTAATGAAGAGAAAAATATAAAAGACAATATTGATATCAAGTCATACCAAAAAAAAAAAAAAATCAAAGGAGAGGAAAGGCTTAGCTGAGTGAAAGGGAAACAGGCAAATGCAAGCTATGCAACCGCGTGTCCGGTGTTGCAAGTGATTTATCCATCTGTCTTTGTCGAATCAGGTACGTAGGGAATAATATTTATATGCATAATGGCTGACGGCACCGACAGCATCGATACCCCTAACTGGCTTAACCTTAAGCATCATTGCTATGCATTGCCCACTGAAATTGACTTACAAGAGTGACTAAAAAGGAATAGGAGATGCCATCCACAGCAACTGATTCGTGGTGATCATCCTCCCCAAACATGGACCGATTCTATGTTGATATAATGAATTGATTCGATGCTGATATAGTGAATAGTTGATATTATAATGAAAGGAGAACCAAATTGGTATATTAATACAAAGAATATGATTTACAGTAATACAGATGAGAAAATGACATGGTAGGCAAATGGAATCCAGATAGAATCCGAGAGAGGAAAAATAACACACAAAAAAAGTCTGTGTTTGGAAACATTAAAAAAGACCACACAATACAGAAAAGCCAAGCAAGAGGAGCCAAACAATATGAACCAAAAGCAGAGCCTGACCAGGAAACGACGCGCTACCTCCGCTCCCGACCTCACAAAATCCTACTTTCGCCACGCGAGTACCGGCACATAATGCATCGGCGCGACCGCACCAGTAGGTGACGCCATCAAAGCCGCAAACGGGCTCCGTTCGGAAGCAATTGACCGGGCAGGATGACGGCTTATTGAATCGAGCGGAGACGCCTTCGTTCTCATCGGCGTTTGTAAATCCGCCGGAAGGTAACCGGATAGATCCCGAATTATCCGGCAAGGATCGCGCGATCGGCGCCCAGCAACAGAAGAAGAGGAGGACGGTTAGGATGTTTAGCTGAATTGCCGTGAAGCACGGCATATGTGTCGTAAATGAAAGGATTTGCTGCAACTGCTTCTCAATTCCTAACCGCAACCTGTTTACAAGCGTTAACAGTTGACCAACTTATTTTCTTCACCACCGGGCAAAACTCGTTCAACTAACGTCTACTAGAATTTTCTTATTTAGTTTTAAATTTAATTCAGTTTCCTCCTTTGTATTGTAGATCAATTCCTGTTTCTCAATAAGCCCAAAGCCCCAAACCCATTTTAACTGGGCCTGCATCTATTACTTAATAGACAAAGCATAGTTATATGAATTTTATTGGGACTAAAAACCAAAAAGAAATCCCTATAGAACCAAAGGTTAATTGCATCAGACGCTCAAATTATGACCAAATTATAAATTAGGTCTCAAACTTAAATTAATAGTATCATATTAATAAGGTCATTCAATCGGCTTAGTCATTAACTTTTGAAATTAAATGTATCTCAAATTCAAAATAAAACATATTTAAAATACATGAATAAAAATATAAACGCATGTATACCTATTATGAACATAACAACTCGATATGCTAAAAAAACAGCCCTAAACTATCTCTCTATATATACATGAATTTATATAGATTTAACCTTGGTTAAATAGAAAAATTATATTTTTTTTGACTCCTCTCAAAATTTAAAAAATCATTGTAAGCCCCTTGAACAAAAGTCTTTAAAATTAACCCAAAAAATTTTCTTAGTACATTGAGGTTTTAAAGTTTAAAAACCCGATTGGTTGAATTAACCCAAATTTGTTTCGGCTACCATTGTAACTATAAGCTTTCCTTCCATGTGGAAACTTTAACTGCATCAACATAACCATACCAGATAATTACCAAAAGGAAAAAGAAAGCATAACCATACCAGATTAATATGACCTACAGATCTAGATATTACAAGCACATGCCAAAGTCATACAATGAAAACAGTTTTTATTACAAATGAAGAAATAATTTACTTGATTTCATAGCGATAGAGGGATCTCTCTTTGACTACCACAGATAAGAACCATTTTTTCCCCCTCTCAAATAGATAGCTAAAAAGGATAACAACTAACACAAGATGTTTGTTTCAATGAAACAAAAATAGTCAGATCAAGTATCCTTATCCTTCACTGCTATAGCAGAAGATCTGAACCAAGGTACCCACACTGAGGTTGTCTTTTGGTATAACCTGTATGCTTCAGCTCTATACTCTTGCTTCAACATCCGTTGCTCCACGAGCACAGTAACATAAGCTAAGCACATACTGTTGATCAAAGACCCAACAAAGGTCCATCCATGACCCAAGTTCCATGCAAATACAACCAGCCCCCACCACCATAACTGCTCTCCAAAGTAGTTTGGATGACGGGAGTACTGCCATAAGCCCCGGTCAAGGTTGGGAACCATGGGTTTTCCGAGCTCTTTTAGCTTGGTATTTCTAGTCACAAAATTATGCAGTTGCGTATCTGCAAAGTATGCTATGACAATGCCACACAAACAAACTCCAGCAGCAACCAAATCCCAGATATTCATGGGCTCATCAACCGAGTGCACCACATACAGTGGAAGACATATCCCAAACAGAAATATCTGCAGTTTTTAATCACCCATTAGTTCATCATCTGTTTTTATATTAATTTGTTTACCATTTGATAATTACTTGGTGTAATATTTGCTTCTTTCTACTTGAGGTTCAAATTTTTACTTCTGTTTCTTAGAACAATGAAATTCGCATCTTTTACCTATTAAAGAGAAGCTCTTTAGGCACTCTATCGAACAGAACGGAGGTCAATTTAGTTTCAGAAAGAACCAAAAGCTGATAATGGAAAAATATCTTCGGAAACACTCGCACCTGTTGAGAAAAGTAAACAGAGAAGAAGGAAATCCACCACCAATGCTTGCCATACTGTAGGCGCATATCAGCGAACCTCCAGTCTTCTCTGGCACCCCACTGCCATTTTTCTCGCCTGAAATAGTTATGGGTCAGCCTAATACTCCAAACCCAGGTCAAAACTATCACGATCTTTGATCTCAACCCATCAAATTGCGCCGAAGGGTGGGTTGCATAGTAATGAATTAGCAACACCGGTATCACAGTCCAATACAAATCAATCATCTGAAACAAACAAAAGAGAACCCATTAAAAATGTAGTAGAATTTAAATTATTCTTAAAGAATTGCTAGTAATTAAAAAAAAAAAAGACTGACCCAGTCGCTGGATTGGATGTGACCGATGGTCCAGAAGAGGACGTTGACATTGAAGAAAAAGAAGACATTGGCTAATAGGAGAGGGTGATGGAAGCACCACGACCAAAGAGAAGAAAGAGAACTGCTATTACTGTGGAAATGGTCAAGGAAATAAAGATAGAAGAGAATTGAAGGGAGAGGAACAAGAAATGCTACTATAGCATTTTTCAAGTTACCACTTCTGCCCATGTTTGTTGTGTTTTCCCTTTTTTTCTCTCGGGTACTTGAGTGTGAGTGTTGGTCGGAGGCACCACTTTTATAGCAACAGCTTTATTTTCACTTCTTTGTGGGACACCGCCAAATACGAGTCCAAATGATGAGCTCAATTTTTACCTTGGCGTGCAGGGAGGGTGGCTCATGGGTTCCAGTCCCACGCCTCAACCGAAATCGTCTAATCACCGATGGTTCGTAATCATGACTTTCGGCCAACTCTTTGTGAACAGGGACCATTTTGGTTTGGCATTGTTAATTAAAATGTGAAATAAAAAATTAGGCATCCTACTCATTTCAGCAATTTAGCTTTAACCCAAACTATTAAATTCCTTTTCCTTTTTTCTTCTTTCAATTTAACCAAACAAGATTGTAATTAAAAGAAGCATATGATTGGGTTGATTTGATATTCTAGCAGAACCGCAGATATTTGATCTTAATTTAAGAAAAACGTTCAAAACCAACAATATTAGCAGCTAAATTTGACCAAAATTTTGCATGCAAAATTATCATGAGCATGAAACCAAAAAATAAAAATAAAAATAAAAATAAAGCAATGCAGAGATTGAAGTGCATGCAATGATGGGTGCAGCTTGCAATGGTGGTGAGTTAAAATTTAATTTATATAGGTTGGCTATGGAACCCACAAGTTATAATCTCTGGCCCCCAACTCCAACCTCTCCCGGCGCAGCTTCAACCTGAACAAATCCCCGCAATCCACGCACCCAGGGAAAAAGGTAGCATCAGTGGCTGGGACCACACCTTCCTCTTTATCCTTAGATGCCCCCTTACACCTTTATGAGCTTAATCTACGGCAAAAGGTCCCCAACACGAGCTAATGCTTTTCCTAACACACGAGAATATGTTACAAATAGAATTAAGGAAAATAACGGAGTAACTTGTAAATCCGTCTCTGAACAAAAACACCGGTACAAGTAGTTTGTTCGATAAAAGCAATCAAAAGAAATGGACGGGAATACATGGAAGTGAAACAAAAGAACCATGGCTTGCATTTAATGCTTATATCCTACAATACCTCAACAATATCCCATCCGTCCAACCACTACGGACTCTGCCTCCCAAAACCATACTTATAGCAAATAGCAAAACCAACTTCAGAGGATTCTTTGTACTTTTTACCAAAAAAATAGAAGAAAACTAAAATATTATATAGAAACTTTAAAAATAGAAGAAAACTAAAATATTATATAGAAACTTTAACAAGACCAAATGCAACTTGTATTCCAGCAGTTCACATTCATGTGGCTCTCATATAGGCCCGTTGCCAGTTGCAATATCCTTTTTTATGGCTCCTTGAATCCATTTGATAACAAACCACTGTATCAACAAAAAAACATAGGCATTACAAACATTCATTTGTGTTCCAATTCAGCCCAAACAGAAACCAATAAACCGTGAAAACCTTACCTGAAGCCCAAGAATAACTGGAATCCACAATTTTCCTTTATCACTAGCGTCAGACCCATCTACCAGCTTCTTGCTAACTACAATAGCTTGACTCTTATTTGTTGCAACACTTGTGATGGCTTTTACTAAGTTTGGGATCCAAGCATCACCATTCAGAAGAATCTGTATCGAAATAACATGTAATTAACAAAGAATTAAATGAAATCAATTATATGAAAGGGTCATGAACAGAGAGCACAAGATGGAGGAGGAAGAAGGGGGGGGGGAGGAGATCAAACCTTTTCGTCACAGTCATTTTTATTGCACCTCCCACTATTTTCAACCAAAACAACAGGAATGACAGAATCCTGCAAGCATCAAAAGTAAGGAAATATCTCAAAAAAGTAATCACAGCAGTCTAAGCGTACCATCAGAAAAGAAATAGTAACTAATACAGATAAGCTTACAAGCTAATGTATCCTTTTCAAACGATAAAATCCAGTTTTAAATTACCTGTTGATTTATTTATTTATTTTATTTTCTTCCAAAAGAACTTCCCCACTGTTTATGCTTGAAGAATGATTTTTTACACACAATATTCGATAACATGAAGTAACTGCTCGAACATCTCATTTTAAAACTGTGACTCTCAAAATAATAATAACCAACATGAAGCTATCCATCTAGAAGCCAAACAGCTATGATGGAAGAATATTATATATCAAAGGCTGATAGTGAAATCCCCCCCCCCCAATCTCTTAATCTTCCTCTCCCACAACTAAATAGTACCGACTTTCCCCTGTTTGGGGAAACATGGCAGAAATTGCAAACTCAACTCCCTACTTCCACAACTTACAACTAACAAATGAGTGAAAAAGACATGCACAGCTACCACAGAAGCTTGTTAACAGATCACCTTATCTCATCATTTCAACCTATCCAATGCCTTATCCGTATGTCTCAGACATATAAATTTGAAAGAAAACATCTACCACAAAATCTTTATCTCCCCAATTTAAATTCAATCAAATAATTTTGAATAGTTAAAGAAGCGATCAATCAAGCTTCCATGGGCAGTGCCACAGAATTCAACATTTCTATCTGTATGACTGATTAAGGGTAGCTGATGTTGATGGTCTACAGTTGAAACCAAACATCCAAAATGTAAATAAAATAAAATGAAAAATGCTCTTACAGTTGGAAACTGCATGAGAAAGAAAAATAGAGCAGCAACAGCTAAGGAAGTGAAAATGTTTGTGAATTGTGGTATCCTTAAATTAAAGGCAAATCCTACAAGAGTGAAACCACCCACAACTCTTCTGCTATTTTATAACTACCAAGTACTAACAGCTTCTCTCCAGTGGGTGGAATCATTCAGCTCCATACTTCAGGCAATTACAAGTTAGCGACAAACAATATTTTGGTCAAAGGCTTTATGGGGGCAAACAAGCTTATCTATTTTATTTAGGCAATCCAACATGTGTTCAATATAAATAACTTGAAAGAGAATACATACATCAAAATCCTTTTTCCTAATACGAGCTCCAATACGGATCGCCTTTAGGACACCCTCTGATCTTTTAGAAGAAAAAACATCATAACTCAGTCCATCTGGTGGACAAAGCTGTGCATGAGTGAGAACAAGCAAACTTTTGCGCCATATTTCTTTTCCAAAACTGTTTGTGATAGCCCTGATGATCTGCTTATCCAAGTCATCCACTCTATAGGCGTCCAGGCGATCAACATAAAGCAAAACATCTATGGTCTTACTCAAAAGAAACCTGAATGATGATTAATAGACTTTTTTTTGACCAAAATAAACCATACAATGTAGTAAAAGTAAAACTAAAATCACTAGCTTCATTGAGAACTAAATTCATCGTGGAAAAAAATTAAGATTCTAAGTTAGACTGCTTCATCAAACTACAAACCCTTTGATCAACTGAAGAGCTTGGTGATTGACATAGCCAGCCTCTACAAGTCCTGGTGTATCAATTACATTCAATGTAAACCCTGCCCAGGAGCGTGAAGCCATTACGGGTCTCAGCCCCTCTGACTGCAAAATACACAAATATAATGAGAATTCAAGCTTAAGAAGCCAAAAACAGCATAAAAGAACCAAGCTAGGAATCCAAAGGAACAGATAAAATCAAATCTTACCTGGAAAGCAGTGACTCGAACAACTTGCTCCCCAATAAGAGAATTGATAGTAGAAGACTTTCCTACTCCGCCTTTGCCCATAACTAGGATAGTCAAAGTATTAACATTCTGCATTTTTATTTTTGACCACAAAAAAAAAAAATCTTGAGTGGATATGTTATTAAGACAAAGAAAATGTAAGTGATTAAAGGGATTGTCAAAAACCTTTTGCTTCAATTTTCCCAACAACTCAAACAATTTCGTCTGAGTAGCAGCGGGGAATTGTTGAAGGCCGACCCATTCACGAGGGAGAGGAGTACCCATTGCCGCAAACTGCATAAGAAATCAGAAAAACCCGATCAATAAAACCTCCAAGAGAAGCGGTAACCTTAAATCCTAAAAGCGGATAGCATGCTAAAACATTGACCCGTATTAGAATATGCAGCCAAAAAATATAAGACGGGTCCGTTCTTTAGACAGAATGTGAAATAAAGAAAGAGAAATGGAGGAGGAATCTGTGTGGGATTTTACCGGCCTATCTTCGGGGACGCAACTTGAGAAGGATGAGAAAGGAAAGGAGGAAGAATTTGGGGAGGTTTTTTAGTGGGTGGATTGGATTTTGTGGGGCAGGTGGATGAGGAAATGCAGGAAAGAGAAAGGATGAGGGATTGGGTTTGGGGAGGCGATATTATCGAAATTCACGGGTCTCAAGTAAGGCTACATAATCTGCCCACGTTCACTCTGCTGCTTACCCGTTCCTTACTCCCAACCGACCAATTTGCTTATGTATTTGTAACAATAAGTGGGCTCAAGGTTGGGTTAGCTTCTTAGCCCATTTAGCGTACTTCCCTCAGCAGCTCAACTCAGCGAGACCCAATTTCGTTAATGGCAAATTTTGGCGTATTATTCCCGTAACCGGCTTGGCATCGATTCACGGGTCTCTCTGGTATTGCTAATGCTTTCTTTCTGACGGCTTCCATTTTGAGTGTGAGCCACAATTTTATAAACAATAATAGATAGCTTTTCACGTATTTGAAATAGGAACCTATTTCTTCCCAAAGTTCCTGAATTTGAGTCAAAATTATACATGTTTTTGCATCGTTTACTTGAGTTTAAAAGTAAAACTAAGTGGTGCTTTGGTGAAGATCTTGTGTCATTGGAAGGCATGCCTAGCTTTGTTGATCTAGTTAATCCTAAAGTACCTAGCTCTTTCAACAAAGTTCATGATTATTTTCCGTTGTATTTTATTTTAAATTCACTATCATTTTTTAAGTTTGTCCTTTTATAGAGTTGTTTATTATGATTGTAAGACACGTATAAAACTGATATTATTTAGTAATCTCAAATTAAAAATTCGATTAAAAACAAAGTCACCTAAGTTGATTCCTTAACTATAGATAGTTGAATTGTATCGAAACTCTATGGCTCTATACGATTACTATTAAGAATCAACTTTTGTTTTATTTTATAATATTATATTGTAAACAATTTATTGTATTACTATCTTTATGGGACTGTTATAGATTTTTTATGTTAGCAAATCTTGAACAAAAATTTATTTAAGGGAGAGACTTATATAGATTATTGTACTGAGAGTTTGAGCACTTATTTTGTTCAAGTGATAAACCTTTTTTTTAGAGTGCAAATTGTTAATAAAACTGTTTGTATTGTGAAGTTCATAGGGTAAACTTAGTAGTGAGACTATTATTCTTCAAGGTTTGAAAGTGGGGAAAATCGTCACGAGTGTAAATAAGTAAAATTCACTTGTTGTAATTGTTGGAGAGAATAGATATTTCTCATTTAATTAGACTCGTTTATGTTTACTGTGTTTACCGTTTCTCATTTTGGTGTTAGAGAATGTCCACTTCTCTGTCACTCTTTCCTAACATTAAGTTAAGGTAAGAGGTTTATATAAAATATATAACACTTCAAACACGATAATAACATAAAAATATAAAATTCTTGAATATAACATGAACACATGAATTATCAAGTTTACTTGTACGCCTATTTAGAACAATTAAAAAAAGGAATAATATATAGAAACATTTGGAAGTAAGGAAAATTCCATCAATTTAGATTTCTCCCTATGGAGCTTTTATTTCCGGTATATGATGAGCAAGAAGTTGAAAGGGAGTAAAATTTGAGAGGTAAACTTTGCCAAGTACTTAACCATCCTTTTCCGTAGTAATAGAGTTCTCAAGTTCTTTGTAACCATCTTTCATTGAAGCGGGGGGAGGCAGTCCTGAAGCAGTGTCATCGTCCTCTGCAGGCTTATTGCTATCTGTATCCTTAACTGCCTTGTAAATAAGGACCGCCAGCAATGGATAACTCAAAGTGGTCAGCACCCAATTCACAATCAGCTGGTTGAGCAAGGGAATCTTTTTTTTTCCGACTTGCCAGGCAACTGCCGCTCCTGCACTCTGCACTCCCTTGTAGAAACCAGCATATCTGCATGTTTTACATGGAGAATCTGCAAGTTAATAGCTTTATGGCTTATAGCATTCACATGTAATTATAGACTTCAATTATATGTGTAATATCCATTTTCTTGTTGAGATCAGGCAAAGTGTAAGGATCCACGAAATAGATGGGGTGAAATGGGAGAAGTAATTACCTGCTGAGGGTCTCTGAGGTATCAGCTAATGCTCCAATCACCCAATAAACCAAACACTGAAACATGGCATCCAATAACCCATAGCTAAAGTACAATATGAACGGTCCAGCGAAATCGCTTCCTGATCTCTTGAAGTCCAACCGCTTGGGAGGTTTGTCAAAAGAGTAATTCAACTGGTTGGCAAGGCCACCCGCCCAAATTGCCGTCCCGAGCACAGCAACAATTCCTACCCCAACCAAGCCTCTTGTTCTTCTACTCTTGAAACTGAAGTCTAAAATATATCCAATTCCCACTGAACCTATCATTTGAGCCCCCCAATAGAATACATTGTTAAATCCTCTTGTTCTCAGATTAAACATCAAACCGTTGACATTATCGAATTGGTAGCTGTAGAAGAAGTTGCTAGCCCAGGCAGCTGGGATGATGAGAAGCAGCTTCCAGTTACGAAAGAGCTTAAGGATCTCAATAGCCTCAGTGGTAACATTTGAGTATTTAATGTTGGTGCAATGAGTACCATCGTCTTTGACAACACGATCAGGGGATAAAATTGTCAATGAGATGAGGGTACCAGCTGACATGAAACACATGAAGACAATATATGTCATGTCGTTGACAGTTTCTGCCTTTTCCTTCCGGTGGTAGTTCAGGATGAAAGGTATGAATCCACCAATGACACCACCCAAGTTGAAAATAATCCAGAAGAGAGAAATATAGGTGCCTTTACGAGTAGCAGTGGGATAGGAAGTCATGATAGCCCCTTGTCCAGCCCAAAGAAAGCTTGCACCGATACCGAGCAAAGCACCAGCAAAGATAGCAAAAGTCTGGTCTTGCTGGTGATTGTAGTATAGGAAAGAGCCAGCATAAAGGACATAAGTGGAGCAGCCCATTGCAAGGGTAATCTTTGGTCCAAAGATGTTGTAAACACCACCACCAGGGATTCCAAAGATGGAAAAAGTTGTGTACAGAGCGGTGTTAGCATTATTTGATGCATCAGGGTTGACTTGACCACCACCTCCCATGCCTGTAAGGGCATTGAACATGCCAGGACAACAGAAACATACTAGACCTATTAAGCTAACCTGTACCAGGGGTGAATTGTACCTGAAAGGAGATGTTACAGGCACTTTGGCTGCTGCTTCCTCTTCTCCTTGGAATCTCATGATTGATTCAGTTGCTTAAACATGATTCTCCTGGAGCCAAGGAAGAATCTTATATAAAAGCAAATATGGCACATTGGTTTCTTCGTAGGGAAATTTGGATGGAATTCACATTGTCTTCCGTTAGTAACAAAGTAGGCAACCTTTGAGCTCTTTTTTTTCTTCTTGTTTTTCCCATTAATCTGGTAAGCATGTTATCCCAAACATGTCAGCTTATAATCATGGTAAGTTAATCCTCAAAACATTTATACATATTTAGTTGGATTTTGATGAGCAGTAGCTGTTCAGAATGCTTAGTTGTGTAACAGGATCTGAATATTTTAAGCAAAAGACAAATAAAAGGGGTTCCAAAACACCAACAAAGCAGAGAAGACACGGTTGATGGACATGCAAATTTCCGATTGTTCCAAAATACCGATGTCAAAACTAAAGCTATTCCCAGCAACTTGATGTCTGTTTCCACCAAGAATGCCTTTTGCCATCCATCATCAAACATTTCAAGTAAATTGACGGTCGCAAAGGGCATAGTTGAATTCCCATTGGATGGAAAGATCCAAAACAAGAAACAACTCATAACGCCAAAGATGAAAAGTCAGACATGCTAAGAAGGAATACTAGTTAATCACTTAAAACTCATCATAACAGTCTAGCAAACATGTAATGTACAGTCCACTTTACGACCAATCAATTTATCATAACAGTCCTAACTTGCTTTTCAATAAGTAGCAGAATTCATCTAACAAGCAATGTCGGGTCGGGTTATCTCCAGCAGATTTTCTTTTGTAAGCAAATACCATAACATAAAAGAGAAAACTCAATGCAAATGGAATTACTAATTAGTCTATTAAGGACCATATAAACAAAACAAGCAACAGTTAAAGCTGTGGACAAAAACCGAAACCCAAAATTCTATCCTTTATTAATCGGATTCAATTTCTTCATTTATCAACGGTTGTTTGGGCCAAAATTCATAATCCCCATTGTTGCCCAATCTTTGAAACATCATGGAATTAGCATTTGCCGCTTCAGTATACCCGATAAATGTGAAGAGAGTAATCTACGAGATAAGACCTCATAGCTCAAAACTCGTTACCAACAAGAAACGGTCTTTTCACAACAAGTTTCTATGCTCAGTAGCTGTTGCTCCTGACAGGAATCGGGTTCTAATTCTTGTGTCCCTTACCTTTATTTCTCTACTCATCCTGTTTTAGAACATGTTTTCTCCTTATTAGAATTTGCGGTAGTAATGGGATTTGCTTTTCTGGATATTAGGTATCCGAGGTTGAGTTGGAAAACAAGAAACACAATCTTCTCCTGGCTGTTCAAGACACACAACGGGGACTTGCTGCAACTGCTGATCAACGCTCAATTATCGAGGAGGCTCTGGTATAATCTCTTCCCCAAAACCCCCAATTGGAATTTGTGTAATATTTTGAAGTGAAGGCCACGCCTTTTCCTTTTTTTTTTCCTTATATGTGTGTGTGTGTGTTGTGAAATTTTGTAGGTGAGTGTAGAGGGATACAACATGGGTGCACCACTTGACATGGCGGTGTTGGATGGAACTTGGCGCCTGCAGTACACTTCTGCCCCGGATGTTGTCGTTCTTTTGGAAGCTGCTGCAAGGCTTCCTTTCTTTCAGGTGCCACCACTGAAATTCTTTCATCGGACTCCTTTTCTTCTTCTAGGAGAAGGTTTAGTTCTCAGCTGCTACAAAGTTTGGGCAATGTTAACTCAAGTTTTGTTTTGATATCTTGCTGTCATATTGGGGTAGGTTGGGCAGATCTTCCAGAAATTTGAATGCAGGGATCAGCTCAGAGGAGGTGTTATCCGAAATGTTGTTCGATGGAGTATTCCGAATTTGTTAGAGGTAAACTTCTACTTTCAATCTCTACAACTGTGTTATCTTGAATTGGGTAAAATATAGATCCTCAAGCAGTTTATTTCCATTCACTGTTATTGGCTTGTGAAACTTTTCTTTTTGTTTCAGGCATCAATGCTAGCTTCAAATATGTCCACCTCGAAAAGATACTCAACTGATTAATATTGTTGAAGAAAATATTTTATTAACAAATGTTGTCTTCCTTTTAACATTACAGGAACAAGAAGGTGCCACTCTGGTTGTTTCTGCTAAGTTCGATATTGTTTCTGTGCGGAACATCTATCTTCAGTTTGAAGAGGTTACCCCTGTTTTCCACTTTAAAAACCTGTATTTCCTAAAAAGTTAAAGGTTTGTCACATGCAACTGTTTTTCAACCTGGGACGTTAGTCAAACATGGAGGAATATGCATGGTAGCAATTCATGGCCATGTAAAGTCAATTGATCAGTGACATCTTCCCAGGTTTGCACAAGCCATAAACATTTGGCCGGAGTTTTTTGAAATGTGACTGCCTCTAGGATTTTTTTAATCTGTGCTAGAATTAAATAGCCTTAACCCTTAAATGTGCCTAGTTAGTATTTAAAACGAAGCTCAGGAGATACCACATGCATCACTGTCTTCTTGCGAGACTTTGATACGCATAAACTCATCTATGATCACGTATTATTTGTTTCATGCCCTTCTATAAAGCTCTAGTTTTATACCCTTATATTTGCAAAGAAAATAGTTATCTCAGTAAACAGGCCTTTTAGTACTGTTTCCAGATCATGCTTAAAGATTTTCTAAATTTACTAGTGGAAGTTAAAAGTGGATGCATATACATTCATTCATGCATACGTATATACATATATGCAAATAAATGATTTCACGTCTGCAAGTTGTTTTTGACAGATACAAGTTCAAGATATAAATATCAGTGAACAACTGCAAGCTGTGATTGCTCCAGCACTCCTTCCACGGTCCTTTTTAAGTCTACAGGTACCTAATTATTGCCCGGATTTCTGGTTGGAACTTGGCATTACTTGACTTTGTATTCTGCCATGTGCATAATCTCCATGTTAAGCTTGAAGTCCTACATCCAGTTATATTCATAAATTTAGATTTTGGAAGATCTTCTCTGATCTTCGGATGGTGACTGATTGTCATCTGTGAGGTGTCCGCTTTGATGCTTCGTCATAATATGTATTAACCTATCTCCAAAAAGTGATTTTCTTAAAGTCCATATTGATGACTCAGCAAATTCAAGTCGTTAGATTGTCTAGCAATCATATAGAAGTGCGTTTCCACATGCATTCACAGTTGATTCTACATCAGTATTTTTTTTTTTTTTCTGATCAACAAGTAGAAAATAGAAGATTACAACGAAGTTAATCTAGACCAGGTTACTCCACTGTAATCATCATGCAGTGCTTTGAGAACGGGATCAGGGGGATTAACAAAAATATAAATGCTCAGCGGTAAACTTAAAGCAAAACTTGCCAATCCATAAGCGATTTTATGTCCTCTATACGTATGCACGACCTCTACTTCCCAGTCCCTATGCATCAACTCCCAGATAGCCTGTAGCATTGTGTTTAGACTTCTGCTCATTTCCCATACTGTTTATCTGCTGTGCAGCAGCTAAACAGTCCAATTCAAGGATCACCTGACGTCCTCCAATTTTCCAAGCTTGATCAAGACCACCAAGTGCGCCTCATGGTTCATACTCATAAGTGTTACAATACCCCATATTGCGAGCAAAACCCCACAACCACTTACCAACAGAATCCCGAATAACTGCTCTTGATGCCGCTATTGCCATGCCATCTTTGAATGCTCCATCAATATTAAGTTTCTATTTGTTGGATGGGGGAGGCAGCCAGCCACTGAATGTTTAATGTTTATGTGCAGATTTTGCAGTTTCTCCGAACCTTCAGAGCTCAAGTTCCTGTAAGAAACCCTGGGATTGGAAGGTATATCATCAACTTCATGTATTACCTTAGCTTAATCCTATTCTGATTATGGTCCATATGAATTTTTAAGCATGTCTGATCGCAGGAGATCAGTAGGAGGACTTTATTACCTTTCGTATTTGGATCAGAATATGCTGTTGGGCAGAGCTGTCGGCGGTGGCGGAGTATTTGTGTTTACGAAGGCTCAACCCCTTGAACTCTAAAGCACGAGGGCCGGAAACAATCAAACAGTTGTCATTACTCGTTAAGTCCTAAGCATCCAAAGGATAAGTGTAACTAAAATGCCTTCTAATTTTCCGGAAGTGATGCAATGTTAATAGTAATACATTTTTTACGGTGAATGTACTTAAAAAAGGTTACTTTGGTGGGATCAAATTAAATTAGTTTTTCTACTATTAAATATATCAATTTAGTCTTTATATTATTAAAAGAAAATCAAATAATGTTAAATTGGAATATTGTTAATATTTATGGTTTAACAAAGTTAATATTTTTATTTTTATTTTTGGTTTTGTAAATGAAATGTTTTATTTGGAATTGAATTGCAATTGAAAAATAATGATTTTAAGACATTTTTATATAATAAATATTAATTTTATCATAATTTGAACTTATTTAATTCTTTTTAGTGATATAAGAATTAAATTAATATATAATTAATTTGATTTAATCCCAAAGACTTTCCAAGTATTTTGTAACCCATTTTTCCTACTAAAGGCAGAGAAAGTAAAGTAATGAAAGATACTATTTTCAAAGAATTAATTATATATTGCCCATTACATGTAATAATTAAATAATAATTATATATTCTAACATTTCATGAATAAGCTATGTAAATTGTTATTATATAAAACATTTTAACAAGTTTTTTAGTACTACCCTTGAATAACCCTCATTAGTATTAATAGATACCTTACTATCAACGTGACATAATTTGAATAAACCTTTCATTTGTAATAACTACTATGCTTCTCACGCTTGGGCTGATTTATTTGTCTCTAATTTTAGAGTTAAAATATGCTTTTATTTACTATGAAGTTTGTATATTTAAAATTTAGTTTATTTTTGTTTTTAAAAATTTTAATTTTTTATAATATAAATTTAAAAATTCAGGTTTAATTGTTATTATTGTTGAAATTCTTCCATTAAATTCATTAGGGTGACATTTGAAAATTTAAAATAAAAATCATCACTTCGTAGTCATGTAACAACAAAAATAACGTTGAAAATACTGATGTGAATTTTTCTTAAAACATTCATTCAAATTCATCATAATAATCTTTTTTTTTGTTTGAATAGTATTATTAAAAAATTAGCATCGGCATTTTAATTTGACCATTGTCTTAGAAAAGCAAAGCAAACCAAAAGAAATGAGAAGCCATGTATCTAGTCCCTAAGACTATTATAGTATTTAAATTACATATAATCACTTAACATTTTTTATCGAAAGTTAATATTAACTCTTCAAACTAATTAATAACATTATAAAAATATAAAAACTAAATTATATTAGAAATTAAATTATACAAATAAAACTATTTAAACTAATAATATCATTATAAAAATAAGAGACAAAATTATATAAATTTAAAATATAAAAATTATTTTTTAAAGAAATACTAAGATAATATAAAAAAATGAAAACAATGTTGTACAACAACAATCACAAATTGAAAAAAAACCAAAGCCTAGCAATAGAAAGCAAGAAACCTAATCCTAAAACAACAACCAAACATAGACAAAAGCAATAGAAAAAAAAAACACAACCACAACATTTTGAGCTTCCCCCCACCAAAAGCAAAATGACAGTCTTTACAAAATGGAAAGCTTCTAAGAAAAACTAATGATCTCTCTGAGGTAAAGGTATAGAAGAGACCCATTGTTCTGGTAATCCTAGCCTATCGTTGACGTTGTGTGTCATCGACCAAATGAACACCCACCAGTGCTTCGTGAGAGCTGACCTGAAGAAGGCAATCAACGAACACCCAACAGTTCTGACCATTCGCTCACCAGCCCTACCCTTCCCACTGTCCACCACGTCTGTCGATTGTACCGAAGCACATGTATCGAAGTTCGAGGCGAGAGGCGACTAGAGCAACAAGCACCTGTTCTTCAACCACAACCTCCTAGATAGTTATAGGACCGTCCTCCACCCACCAAGACGCACATTGTTGATGTAACACCCCAAACCCGTATCCGTCGCTGGAGTAGGATTACGGAATATTACCAACCAATCAAAGCATTTAACAACCAATTCACAAGTAATCATAAGCATATTCTAATTCAATCATTAAAATGCGAATTGTCCCTAAATCGAGCTTTAAATTTCCCTTAAAAACATCTTGAGACTAATAGAAATCATTTAAAAAGTTAAAGAAGAATTTGCAATTTTTTTTCTTGACTACAGGGTTCACACGGCCGTGTCCCAATCTGTGTCGGTGTCAGTCTAACTCACGGACTTGGGTCACACGGTCAAGCCACACGCCCGTGTGTCTGGCCGTGTGGATCTAAAATGTGTCGAAATAACTTAGTTTAGCCTAACATATAGCTACTTAAGACACCAAGCTTTAAGTTTCATACACACATCAAGCCTTTGGTCAAAACGCATACTAACATTTAGCTTCAAACTTAAACATATACTTATAACTTAATTTACATCACATTCTCAAAACAACTAACAACCAAAGACATCTTAGGTACATGCTATTACAAAATTAAACATCACCACACTTGAGACTGGGATTGTTGTTGGATGCTGAGTCGGCAATCAAATAGAGTACCTAACTTGCACACGAAAAACAAAACTGCATGCTGAGTGAAACTCAGTAATATTTCAATAATCCGAATGTTTTAGGACATGATATGATACATGAATGCTCAGATTGAATTATATCATCATACTACTATCTAAACATACAATTACAAGATACCATCATTACAATTTCATGCATATCATCACCTTATTTCATGCTATACTCAATTTTCACAAGTATTCACCTTTAGTTTGTTTGAACATATCTCAATTCACATTACTTGCTATATAAATAGCTTTGCATAGATCAATCAACAATTTAATTATACTATGGCACAAACTTTCACATTAAGCAACCTCACTTATTTGAATAACCACAAGTATCTCTAAAGCATTTGAATTTATTTCACAGTTTTAATAATCTAACTCAAGAATTTATCATATCTTCTCATGAATAAGTGTATATACATAAGTAAACATGACCTTCTTTATTAATACCTATAAGCATCTTCCTTAGATCATTCATAAAACCTTGCTGTATAGTCCAGTTGATACACGACACCCGGTGCCTAGTCGATAATCTGTGAAAGAGTTTGTGCCCAGCGTTAGTCGGATAAACCGACGAATAATTAGTGAGCCTAGCTCTAGTTGGATAAACTAACGATATTTGCCCCCAACTCTTGTCGGATAAACCGATGAATGTATGCCCAACACTAGTCAGATAACTGACGAAAGTTGTGCCCAGTGATAGTCGGATAAACCAACGAATAATTTAGTGAGTCCAGCTCTAGTTGGATAAACCAACGATATTTGCGCCCAGTGCTAGTCGAACGAATCAAAGATGTCAATTATTATTTTGCAAATCTATAATTTTTACTTTTCAGAACTCAATATCAAATTTCATAAGTTAATAACACTTCTTGTAACATCCCGAATTAAAGTTTAGTCGGAACAGTAGTTTTGAGACCACAAATCCAAAGTAGAAATAATTATTTTATGATTATTTGATGATCCATGATATGATTGCATGTTTGTGTGAATTTTTTTTAAAAAGAAATTTTATGCCTAAAGTGTCCAATTTGAAGTTAGGGACTAAAGTGGATAAGTTGCAAAACTTGAGTTCTAAAAGCTTATAGCATGAAATTGCTATGGATTATTAATTAGAGGTCCTTAAATAGAAATTTGACCAAGTTCTAAAATTTTGGACAAAAATGGGCATGAATAGGAAAAATTTGAAAGAAAAGCCTTAAGGTCATTTTAGTCATTTAG
Organism: Gossypium arboreum; assembly: GCF_025698485.1. NCBI lineage: Eukaryota > Viridiplantae > Streptophyta > Magnoliopsida > Malvales > Malvaceae > Gossypium > Gossypium arboreum. The sequence goes on from NC_069080.1 coordinate 10,630,857, forward strand.
TAATTAAAAGAATAAAAAGGGAAAAAAGAAGCAAAATTCATGTCCCTTTCTTCCTTCAGTGCCGAAATTTTCATGCTCTCCATAGCTAGGGTTTTTCAACTTTTCAAGCTTGATTGTAAGTACCTCCAAGCCCGTTTTTAATGTTCTTTACATTTTTGATATCCTTGAAGCATGATCTATCCATTTCTACCCTTATTTTGAAGTAGGGTTTATGTTCAAAAATTTACCCATGTATGACATGCATGTATTTTGATGTTTAATGGAAGAATATGAAAGTTTGATGTGTGATAAACATCTTTTACAAAGTAATTTTGCATGAAAACACCTAAAAATAACCTATTTGTAAAAGTTGTAAAATGGGTAGTAAATATGTAAAATAAAGAAAAATTTGGGCTGCTAGGAATAGGAATATGAATCGGCTAGGCTTGGGTAACAAAGAAAATGCATCCATTTCATTTTACGAGCTTAAAGACCAATTTGTAAATAAGTAAAAAGTTAGGGGTAAAAAAGTAATTTTATCAAAGTATGTGTTATGGGTCGATTTAAACAATGTATGCAATAAACAAGTTAAATTTTACATTATAGATCAAGAAAAACATGATTCGGGTCTTGATCTGGGGAAAAACAAAGTTTACGAAGAATAGGCTTGTTTTCAACATTTTGTACCGAGGTAAGTTCATATACAAATAATGTGATGTTATGTTATATTTTCGATTCTTGAGTATTATGTGAATTCAAATTCTTTAATGCTATTATGAGTTATGCTTTAATTGCTCCATGAGTAAGTGATTGGTATTATGGATATTGATATTGACATTACGAGCAAGCTTGACAGAGATTTGATATCAAAGAATCTCGTTTGAACCTTAGGAATTGTTTAGGATACAAGTGACATGTCACTAGGAACCATGTGATTTATAAGCTTATGAGATATGTGATATATGTTTATGTGGTTTCGGGTGCTGGTCTTGTACGTCCTACCGATGGCTGGGCAGTCCGACATGTATTGTGGATACCTGATAGCTTGAATGAGCAGCCCGTGCAGCTATGTCCTGACCGATAGCTTGTGTGAGCAGACCCGTAAGTAGCTCGAGAATGAGCTTTTATGTGTTATGTGATATGAGGTAGCTTTAGCTATGTACGTGGCACTTATGTGCAAGCCTTCTGTGTATCCAATAGTATTTCGAGTGTTCAACAGGTAAATTATCGAGTAACTTGACAGAAGACCCAAAGGGTAAGTCAATGAGAAGAATAAGTAAGAGATTATGTCACGAGTTGGTACAGGTGTGTATATTGAACTCATGAGTAATGCATTGGTATATGATGAGCTTATGATAAGGTTGCTTATGTGATAAGTAAGTTTAAGTGATTTGATGAAATATAGATTTATGTTCATTATGTTAAATGCAAGTTAAATACTTGTTTAGATAGCATGTTATTTGCTTATGGACTTACTAAGCTTTAATACTTACCCTCCTTCCTTTCCATTTTTTTAGTGTCGCCAAGTTAGCTTGGGGATCAAAAGAAGTCGGAGCTTGGATCACACTATCGATTCAACCCTTTGGGTATATATATGGTTTAAGTATTTTGAGTATGGCATGTATAGGTGATTTAGTTATTTTGTGATATGTGTCATATTGATTAGCCAAATGTATTGGCTCATGATGGTATTATGATTATTTTGTATATGGCAATGAGAGATGGCTCATATTGATTATTGGGTTGTAACCGTAATTAATTATGTATGCATGCAAATTTGTTATGCTTGATATGGTTGCTTATGGATGATATGTGAGATAAATGGTCTATGTGCTTGATGAATGGATTATGACCAATAGGTGTGACCATGTTCATAGTACAAATGGGTAACTTGAAAGTAGGTTATTAATATGAGATTGGTGTGGAAGGCTTTAATGAAGTATGTCAATTTGAGTATGTGCTATGTAATATTATAGACATAATTTAACCATAATTGTGAATGCTTGAGTAACCAAATGTGTCATGTTACATGCCAAGAAGTGAGATTATGTATGTGAGTGTTTAAGGGTGGCAAATGGCTTGTAAATTAGCCTAAAATTTGTCCACAGCGGCATGTGTCTAGACCGTGTGTGACACACGGTCTGCCCCCATGGGCGTGTAGTCCTTTCATATGTCCCTTGCACTTTAGTTTTGCAAAATAGAATGCCTAGTAGTAAACACACGGGCTAAGACACGAGCGTGTTTCTTGGCCGTGTGAGGGACACGGCTTAGAGACATGGGTGTGTGCCCAGGCCGTGTGAAGTCTGCACCATTTTATGAAAAATTATAAAATTTTAATCAACCGCATGGTCTAGCCTAGAGGTGTGCATGGGTCGGGCTACCCGGCCTGGCCCGAAGGCCCGCCCGAAATGTGGGAGGGTTTGGGCAAAAATATAGGCCCGAAAAATGGGCTTGGACAAAAAAATAAGGCCCGTTTAAAAAATGGGCCGGGCCTTGGGTAAGGGTTTTTTAGCCCGGGCCCGGCCTGAATTTATTAAAGGACAAAAAAAATCTGCATATTTTTTTTTATTTTTGAATGTTATGTTCTTGTTATTTTCTCTATATTTTGCTACCATTTTACTATTATGTTGCTATTATTTTGTTGTTATTGTTTGGATATTGTATAAATTTTATTTTATTGTTAATTTTCTTATTATTTTAAAGGTATTTGTTAATTTTTATTATTTTAGAAGCATTTGCTTGTTAAGTTGCATTTATCTTAGTGTTATTTAAGTCTACATATTTTTCAAAATTTATTTTCAATTTGTTGAGAAATATTTATTTTGATATTTTAGTATTTTTGATGTATTATATATATTTAAAAATAATATAAAAAATTAATACGGGTCGGGCTCGGGTTTTAGTATTTTTATTCGGGTCGGGCTTGGGCAAAATTTTAGGCCCATTTTTTGGGCCCAGCCCATGAACACCTCTAGTCTAGCCACACGGGTGTGTAACACGGCTATGTGACTATATTTTTGGTGCTGAAGTCATAAACAGAGAGTTACATGACCTGATGACACGGCCTGAGGACACGGACGTGTCTCCTATCTCCATACGGGCGTGTGCCCCTATTTCATGAAAATTTTCTAAGTTTTCCCAAAGTTTTCTAAAGTTATCAGTTTAGTCCCGATGTAACGCCCCCACACCCGAGACTCTCGCCGGAGTCGAGTATGAGGTGCTACTAAGCTTAGTTTAACATTTTTAGAACTTTGAATTATTTGTTTCTACATTCACAGCTTTTAAGCTACTTGCGTCACAGTCACAAGAAAAATCATATCTTGAGTTACGAAACTCGAAATTAAGATCCGTAAATTTTTCCTGAATCTAGACTCATAAAACTATCTACTAATTTTTTTCTAGAATTTTTGGTTGGGCCAATTAGTACAGTTTATTAGTTAAAGTTACCCCTGTTTCAAGACTTGACTGGTCTGACCTCTGTTTACTACGAACCACATTTCTCTCTGTAAAAAATTCATATGACTATGAGGTTTGTTTATACTAAAACTAGACTCAATAAGAATTCTGAGGATATAAAATAAACCACCTAATTATATCTTTAAAATTTATGGTGAATTTCTAAAGTAGGAACAGGGGATTCAGAAACTGCTATGACTCTGTTTCACTAAAATTAAAATATCTTCTAACATATACTTCCTTTACTTGTTTCATTTGTTTCATGTGAAACTAGACATAACAAGCTTCAATTTGATATGTATTTCACCACCAAATTCAATTTCTATGATTTTTAGTAAATTTTCAAACTCGCATTAGTATTGCTGCGGTATTCTGTTTATGGTAAATTTCATCCTTTTTATGAGTTTTTATGCACTAAGTATCTTAATAGTTTTCCTTAACATCAAAACATAATCTAAACTAACCATTTTCATAATTTATCATTATCAAGCATTTCCTCAACCATTTCACAACCATACCATAAGATCATTTACACAAAATGGGTATATTGCTATACATGCCATACTTAAATTTACAAGCCATTTACCAAAAATCTTCTGGATAGTGTGACTGAGCCTTCGACCTATCCCGACTCCTGAGCTGGCTTGTCCAAAATATCCATTTCATATCACTTACCAATACGTCTCTTTACATCTCGAAATTTTCCTCCATTTGAGTAGAACTTTACCCATTGAACACATCGGAATATAATTCGGATACATGGATAACTTGCACATAAGTGCCACATATTCAATCAAGCAATCATGTAACCCGCCCATAAGCGAACTCGGACTCAACTCAACGAGCTCGGGCGTTCGCATCCATAAGTGAACTCGGACTCAACTCAACGAGTTCGGATGCCTAGTTACATCTCACGAACTCGGACTCAACTCAACGAGTTCGGACATTCGCATCCATAAGTGAACTCGGACTCAACTCAACGAGTTCGGATGCTCAACCATCCTAGTGACATGTCACTTGTATCCTAATCTATTCCTAAGGTTCAAACGGGCTTTTTCCTCGAACACTTATCCTTGCCGTCTTCCGTAGAATGCCGAAATCAATACTCTGTAACAATTATATTTAACAAGTAGTTCACATAATTTACATATTATTTGAAATTAACCACAAAGCATACATTTCATAATAAAATTCAGCATAACACATAATTAATATCAATAACTTAAAATAACAATTATGCTACATTATTTACACATGAACTTACCTTGGTACCAAAATACAAAGATTTTGCAATTTAGTCCACAATCTTTTCTTTTCCTCGATTGAGGTCGATTCCACGTCTTTCTTGATCTAAAATAACACATTTAGCTTATTTAATACTCACATTATCAAATTAATCCTTAACTCAAATTTTGGCAAAATTACAATTTTACCCCTAAACTTTTGCATATTTACATTTTTGCCCCTAGGCTCGGGATTAAACTTTATTCCTTATTCTTATGTTTTACAACATGCTGATCACTTTTCTCTTCTATGGAAACATCAAATTCTCACTCTAACATGTACTTGTGACTATTAGGTATTTTTACCGATTAAGCCCTTTTACTCGTTTTTGCTTAAAATCGAGTAGTACAAGTTGTCTAACATAATTTAAAACTTCATATTCTATCATAAAACATCAAAATACACAAATTTCACCTATGGGTATTTTTCCAAATATAAACCCTAGGTTAAATTATTGCTAACATAAGCTTTATCGAGTTAGGGATCTCAAAACGTAAAATCATTAAAAGCGGGCTTGGAATCACTTACTATGGAGCTTGGAAGCTTGAAACAAACCCTAGCTGTGGAGAACCCTTGAAATTTCGGCCTAATGAAGAAGATGGACAAAATTGGCTTTTAATTTTGTTTTAATTCATTTTAATAACTAAATGACCAAAATATCCTTACTACTAAACTTTCCAAAAATTCCTTCCATGTCCTAATTTTTCCATGAACTTAAAATTGGTAAAATTTCTATTTAAGACCTCCTCATTAATATTCCAAAACAATTTCATACTAAAACTTCTAGAATGCAAGTTTTGCAACTTATTCGATTTAGTCCCTACTTTCAATTTAAGCACTTTAGGCATAGAATTTCATCACGAAATTTTCACACAATCATGCAATCATATCATAAACATCAAAATCATTGTAAAATAATTATTTTTATCTCGGATTTGTGGTCACGAAACCACTATTCCGATTAAGCCCTAATTTAGGATATTACAACTCTCCCCTTTTAAAGATTTTCGTCCTCGAAAATCTTACCGTAAACAGTGTGGGTATTGGTTTCTCATAGTTTCTTCAGTTTCCCATGTAGTCTCTTCTACCCCATGCTTTTGCCACAACACTTTCACAAGTGCAACACTTTTATTTCTTAGTTGTTTGACTTCGAGCTAAAATCTTAATCGGTTCTTCTTCATAAGTCATATCAGGTCGCAGTTCAATTTCTGTCGGTGAAATTATATGTGAAGGATCTGAACGATACCGACGTAACATAGATACGTGAAACACATCATGAATCTTTTCTAATTCGGGTGGTAAAGCTAGCCGATATGCTACCGGTCCAACTTTTTCAATTATTTCATACGGTCCAATAAAACGCGGACTTAACTTGCCCTTTCGTCCAAATCTAAGGACTTTCTTCCATGGAGACACTTTCAAAAATACCTTATCACCAACTTGAAACTCAATGTCTTTTCGCTTTAGGTCTGCATAAGATTTCTGTCTATCTGAAGCAGCTTTCAAACAATCTCGAATTATCTTCACTTTTTCTTCAGTTTCTTTTATTAAATCAACTCCATAAATCTAATTTTCCTTGAGTTCAGTCCAATACAAAGGCGTTCGACACTTGCGACCATACAATGCTTCATAAGGTGCCATTTTCAAGCTCGTCTGATAGCTATTGTTGTAAGCAAATTCTACCAACGGCAAATATCTTTCCCAACTTCCTTGAAATTCCAATACACAACATCTGAGCATGTCTTCAAGAATCAATTACTCTCTCGATTGTCCATCGGTTTGTGGATGAAAAGCAGATCGAAATTTAACTTCGTACCTAACGATCTTGCAACTTTTGCCAAAACCGCGAGGTAAACCTTGGATCTCTATCTGAAATAATCGATAATGGTATTCCGTAATCTAACAATTTCTTTAATATACGATTCAGCCAACTTGTTAAGAGAATAATTCGACGTCGCAGGGATAAAATGAGCCGACTTAGTTAATCATCAACTATTACCCGGATGGCATCTTTCTTTCACGAGTCAATGGCAATCTGAAACAAAATCCATAGTAATCCGATCCCATTTCCATTCAGAACCATAATAGGTGGAGTAATCTCGAAGGTACTTGGTGTTCACTTTCACCGTTGACAAATTAAGCATTTGGACACAAACTCGATATATCTCTTTTCATTCCATTCCACCAATACATTTTCTTCAAGTCATTATACATTTTCGTACTACCCGGATGAATCGAGAAATAACCACTATGTGCTTCCCTGTAGGATCTTTTGAATCAATTCCTCATTCTTCTGACACGAATCCGATCTTTAAACATTAAGCACCCATCGAACCAATTCGAAATCGATCCCGTATCGACTTCACTAATTGTTTTCTTTTGGCTAGCAAATCTTGATAATTTTTCCGAGTTTCGAAATCTCTTGTAAAACATTGGTTTTGCTCTTAACTCTGCTAGAATCGAACCATCATTTGACACTTTCAACTGAGTGTTCATAACTCTCAAAGCAAACAACAACTTTCTGCTCAAAGCATCAGCAACCACATTCGCTTTTCCCGGATGATAATCAATAATAAGCTCGTAATCTTTCAACAACTCCAACCATCTTCGTTGTCTCAAATTCAAGTCATTTTGCGACATCAAGTACTTAAGACTTTTGTGGTCGGTATATACCCGACATTTTTCACCATACAAATAATGTCGCCAAATTTTCAAAGCAAACACCACCGCAGCCAATTCCAAATCGTGAGTAGGATAATTCCTCTCATGAGGCTTTAACGCCTCAAGCATATGCCACCACTTTTCCTTCTTGCATGAGCACACACCCCAAACCATTTAGAGAAGCATCACTATACACCACAAATTCTTTACGATTAAAATTTGTACTAACACTGGTGCCTCTGTTAATAACTTTTTCAATTCTTCAAAACTCTATTGACATTCTTCCGTCCATTCAAATTTAACATCCTTTCGAGTAATCTAGTTATAGGAGCAGCAATTATAGAAAATCCATTTACAAACCGCCGATAATACCCAGCTAGCCCCAAGAAACTTCTAACTTCGATTCGTTTTTGGTGGTTTCCAATCAACAATGGCTGAAATTTTACTAGGATCAACCCGTATACCATCACCGAAACAATATGACCCAAAAATCCAACTTCCCGAGCCAAAATTCACTTTTACTAAACTTAGCATACAATGCTTATCTCTCAAAGTTTGCAAAACTATCCTCAAATGCTCAAGATGTTCGTCTCATCTTTTGAATAAATTAAAATATCATCTATAAACACCACAACAAATTTGTCCAAGTATGGCCGAAATATGCGATTCATTAAATCCATAAACACAGCAGGAGCATTTGTCAATCCGAATGGCATAACTAAAAATTCATAATGACCATACCTTGTTCTAAAAGCAGTTTTAGGTACATCCGACTCCTTTACCCGCAGTTGGTAATACTCGGATCTCAAGTCAATCTTTGAAAACCATGTCGCTCCTTTTAGTGATCAAACAAATCATCAATTCTCAACAACGGATACTTGTTTTTGATTGTCACCTTGTTTAACCGCCGATAATCAACACATAATCTCATAGAACCATCCTTCTTTTCACAAATAACACGGAGCACCCCAAGGTGAAAAACTTCGGTCTCACAAAGCCTTTACCAGTCAACTCTTGCAATCTGCGACTTTAATTCTTTCAACTCTGTTGGTGCCATTCTATATGGAGCAATCGAGATCGGAGTGTTCCTTATCAAATCAATACCAAATTCTACTTCCCCGACCGGAGGCAAACCCGCAATTCTTCCGAAATACGTCGCAAATTCACACACAACCAAAGATCGATTCAACTTTCTTTTCAACTTCTTTTGTATTAATTACATACGCCAAATAAGCTTCATAACCCTTTCTCGAGATATCTTTGAGCCGACATTGAAGAAATCACACTAGGCAATGCCTCGATTTATCCGATTCAACCCGCAGAGTTTCACCATTTCTACACTTTAATTCTATAACCTTTTCTTTGCAATTTACTATAGCATCATGCAATGTCAACCAATCCATACCCAAAATAACATCAAATTCATCAAACGGCAACAACATCAAGTCGGTAGGAAAGTAATGATCCCGAATCATTAAAGGACATTTCTTACATACTTTATCAAATACACATTTGCCTAACGGATTCGACACTCTAATCATAAATTCTGTATTCTCAACAGGTATATTCATACTAGACACCAATTTCATGCACACATATGAATGAGTAGAACCGGGATCAATCAAAGCAATAACATTAACATTATAGAGAGAAAATGTACCGGTAATCACATCAGGTGAGGAAGCATCTTCACGCGCTTTAATAGCATAAGTTCTAGCCGGAGCCCTTCCTTCAGGTCTAACCGGTGCATCCCTGGCTACATTCTTACTACTTGTTTCACTTCCAACTTTTCTCGGATACCTTCCCCTCGAGTCTGCACCACTAGCTTTTACATTCTGAAATTTTTCTTTCTCAGCTCTCTCTGGGCAGTCTCTAATAAAATGATCCGGAGAACCACATCGAAAACATTCATTTGCTCGCACGGACCAAAATGATTTCTACCACACACCGGCACTCGGGTTTAACAAATCTCGTATTTCCACACTAGCCGCAGTATAGTCCGAGATTTAGGACCCACATTTCGCTTCTTAAAATTTCCATATGATTGCCCAATTGAAACTTGGGAACGAGGATTCATATTTCTTGACTTTCCGGTTTCTTTGTGAGGGTGCATTACTTATTGGTCTTTTCTTCCAATTTCGTGTTTGATTCTACCTTTTCTTTTCCTTCAAGAATTCTTCACCTTGCAAGCTCGATCGACAAGTACCACCATTTCTTTTAGTTCAAGGATCCCAACAAATACCTTAATGTCTTCGTAAGCCCGTCTTCAAATCGTTGGCACATCTTGGCTTCAGAGGAACATATTCCCCGGCATACTTACTTAATCGAACAAACTCTCTTTCATATTCGAGATCTGTCATATTACCTTGCTTCACTCAAGAAACTCTTTACATTTCGATCAATAAATCTTTCACTAATATATTTCTTTCAAACTCTTCTTGAAAGAATTCCCAGTTACCCTCTCTTCGGTACCACTCAAATCAAAGTCTTCCACCAATTATAGGCTGAATCTCTCAACAAAGATGTAGCACATTTCAAACATTCTTGGTGTACAAGATAATTCATCAAATACCGGATAGAATTTTCAAGCGAACTCGCTTTCTCGCATCATCATCAATATTTGCTCTAAATTCTTCACCCATTGTTTACGAATTCTATCAACGGGGTTCTGTGAAATTTTATCATATCCACTCCTTGAGGCATTGGAGGCATAGGTTGAGGAATTGGGGAGGTGGGGAGGTCGTACATTTGGGTTCGTCGAACGAACTCGATGTACCATGCACTCATCATTTGGAGAAAGGCTTCCGATCCCTTTCCCTCCTCCCCGACCAACAGTAGGGGTGGGTTTCGATCGGCGCTGCTCCATCAGCCGGAGTGGCGCATTACTCTGTACTTCATCTGCCACAGCTGGATCGGGATCCATTTACTATATAAAAAAAATTTCATTTAAAAAGGTCAGAAGTCGTCACACTATCACAATTCATACATATGGCATGTATAGCAAAATCCGTACATACAACACGTAGTCCGAGAACCGACTAAACCTGCTCTGATACCACTAAATGTAACGCCACCACACCCGAGACTGTCGCCGGAGTCGAGTATGAGGTGTTACTAAGCTTAGTTTAACATTTTTAGAACTTTGAATTATTTGTTTCTACATTCACAGCTTTTAAGCTACTTGCGTCACAGTCACAAGAAAAATCATATCTTGAGTTACGAAACTCGAAATTAAGATCCATAAATTTTTCCTGAATCTATACTCATAAAACTATCTACTAATTTTTTTCTAGAATTTTTGGTTGGGCCAATTAGTACAGTTTATTAGTTAAAGTTACCCCTGTTTCAAGACTTGACTGGTCTGACCTCTGTTTACTACGAACCACATTTCTCTCTGTACAAAATTCATATGACTATGATGTTTGTTTATACTAAAACTAGACTCAATAAGGATTCTGAGAATATAAAATACACCACCTAATTATATCTTTACAATTTATGGTGAATTTCTAAATTAGGAACAGGGGATTCAGAAACTGCTATGACTCTGTTTCACTAAAATTAAAATATCTTCTAACATATACTTCCTTTACTTGTTTCATTTGTTTCATGTGAAACTAGACATAATAAGCTTCAATTTGATATGTATTTCACCACCAAATTCAATTTCTATGACTTTTAGTAAATTTTAAAACTCGCGTTAGTATTGCTGCATGTATTACATTTATGGTAAATTTCATCCTTTTTATGAGTTTTTATGCACTAAGTATCTTAATAGTTTTCCTTAACATCAAACATAATCTAAACTAACCATTTTCATAATTTATCATTATCAAGCATTTCCTCAACCATTTCACAACCATACCATAAGATCATTTACACAAAATGGGTATATTGCTATACATGCCATACTTAAATTTACAAGCCATTTACCAAAAATCTTCTGGATAGTGTGACTGAGCCTTCGACCTATCCCGACTCCTGAGCTGGCTTGTTCAAAATATCCATTTCATATCACTTACCAATACGTCTCTTTACATCTCGAAATTTTCCTCCATTTGAGTAGAACTTTACCCGTTGAACACATCGGAATATAATTCGGATACATGGATAACTTGCACATAAGTGCCACATATTCAATCAAGCAATCATGTAACCCGCCCATAAGCGAACTCGGACTCAACTCAACGAGCTCGGGCGTTCGCATCCATAAGTGAACTCGGACTCAACTCAACGAGTTCGGATGCCTAGTTACATCTCACGAACTCGGACTCAACTCAACGAGTTCGGACATTCGCATCCATAAGTGAACTCGGACTCAACTCAACGAGTTCGGATGCTCAACCATCCTAGTGACATGTCACTTGTATCCTAATCTATTCCTAAGGTTCAAACGCGCTTTTCCTCGAACACTTATCCTTGCCGTCTTCCGTAGAATGCCGAAATCAATACTCAGTAACAATTATATTTAACAAGTAGTTCACATAATTTACATATTATTTGAAATTAACCACAAAGCATACATTTCATAATAAAATTCAGCATAACACATAATTAATATCAATAACTTAAAAATAACAATTATGCTACATTATTTACACATGAACTTACCTTGGTACCAAAATACAAAGATTTTGCAATTTAGTCCACAATCTTTTCTTTTCCTCGATTGAGGTCGATTCCACGTCTTTCTTGATCTAAAATAACACATTTAGCTTATTTAATACTCACATTATCAAATTAATCCTTAACTCAAATTTTGGCAAAATTACAATTTTACCCCTAAACTTTTGCATATTTACATTTTTGCCCCTAGGCTCTGGATTAAACTTTATTCCTTATTCTTATGTTTTACAACATGCTGATCACTTTTCTCTTCTATGGCAACATCAAATTCTCACTCTAACATGTACTTGTGACTATTAGGTATTTTTACCGATTAAGCCCTTTTACTCGTTTTTGCTTAAAATCGAGTAGTACAAGTTGTCTAACATAATTTAAAACTTCATATTCTATCATAAAACATCAAAATACACAAATTTCACCTATGGGTATTTTTCCAAATATAAACCCTAGGTTAAATTATTGCTAACATAAGCTTTATCGAGTTAGGGATCTCAAAACGTAAAAATCATTAAAAGCGGGCTTGGAATCACTTACTATGGAGCTTGGAAGCTTGAAACAAACCCTAGCTATGGAGAACCCTTGAAATTTCGGCCTAATGAAGAAGATGGACAAAATTGGCTTTTAATTTTGTTTTAATTCATTTTAATAACTAAATGACTAAAATACCCTTACTACTAAACTTTCCAAAATTCCTTCCATGTCCTAATTTTGTCCATGAACTTAAAATTGGTAAAATTTCTATTTAAGACCTCCTCATTAATATTCCAAAACAATTTCATACTAAAAACTTCTAGAATGCAAGTTTTGCAACTTATTCGATTTAGTCCCTACTTTCAATTTAAGCACTTTAGGCATAGAATTTCATTACGAAATTTTCACACAATCATGCAATCATATCATAAACATCAAAATCATTGTAAAATAATTATTTCTATCTCGGATTTGTGGTCACGAAACCACTATTCCGATTAAGCCCTAATTTAGGATATTACACCCGAACTACTCCCGATGTATGTTTTGGGCCTCTAGGCCCATATAATGGACAATTTGCATATGTATGAATGAATTTGATTTGAACGAAATTTTATGGCCCGATTTTGTATGTTTGCTTGTGTTTAAATCCAGTAACACCTCGTATCCTGACCCAACGTCGGACACGGGTAAGGGGTGTTACATTTAGTAGTATTGTAACACCTCTAACCCGTATCCACCGTCGAAACAGGGTTTCAGAGCATTAGTAGAATTTGCAGATCACCTAAGAAAAATTCAATTTGAATACTTACCGATTCAATGCATCATATAAATAAATATATTACCATTCAATCAACAGCTTGCCACTTGTATAAGCATCAAACAGCAACATAGTTAGTACACTAGTACATATTTCATATAAATTCAACATTTATATACTTATTTTCTCGACATGTCACACTTGAGTTTAATAATTATCTTTACTTACATAATTTCCTTGTATCAACATATCAAAGATAATCATATATATACATGTCCTGAAACATATCATGCTCTTCTGTTTTTTCATAAGTATATATCATTCATTTCATTATATCAAGATTTCATGCTCCATCTTTTCCATATATTTTATGTATATTTATTAGGTAATAGTTTATATCAAACTTAACATAAATTATATTCCATGTACTTATACTTATTTCGTTTATCTATTTTCATAATTATTTCATACAACTATTTTGTACATATATTTCCATATGACCAGTTCTTGTAAACATTTCACACAACCATTTCATATAACCATTCATCATCTGATACATATTACCTGAAAATCAATTGTTCAATAGATGTCATAGCGTCTCCCATCCACGGTCTTATTTATCTTTGACATGATGCCATAGTGTCTTTCAACTATGGTCTTACTCATTTTCTGTCATTTTGCCATGGTATCTTTCAACCATGATCTTATTCATTTCATGTCACGTTGCCATGGTATCTTTCAACCATTGTCTTATTCATTTCATGTCACGCTGCCATGGTATCTTTCAACCATGGTCTTATTCATTTCCCGTCATGTTGCCATGGTATCTTTCAACCATGGTCTTACACATTGCATATCATGTTGCCACGGTATCTTTCAACCATGGTCTTACACATTTCATATCATGTTGCCATGGTATCTTTCAACCATGGTCTTACATATTTCATTTTAGAAAGCACACTCCCGTGAACCTCATCCTTACAGCGGGATTACCAGTCCAGGCTAAATCCCCTGCAATATAAACTCATAGAGTATTGTCGGGATTACCAGTCCAGGCTAAATCCATTTTACACGTATTCTTCGGGAGGGCTATATCAGGATAGGATCACCCGTTCAGGCTAGATCTTTTTTACCGTCAATTCATTTTCGTTCAATCGGGATTTCTTCTCCTTTTTATCAAATATATCAATGTTTCATCAATTTTCATACAAGGGATATTTAAATCATATTCACATCAATAACATACATTTCAAGTATTTAAGAATATAATTCAAGTTATACGAACTTACCTGGCGAAATTGCAGAAATATCAAGATTCGGGGTATTTTGGTAATTTACCATTTTCCCAATTTTCACCCGATCTTAAATTGAAAATTTCATTCAATTTATTAATTTAGATAATAAAACAATTGGTTCCTTCAATTTGGTCATTTTGGCATTTTACAAAATTACCCCTAAAGTTTTACTTTTATTCAATTTAGTCCTTAAGCCTAAAACATGCAAATTAGCCATGCTAGCTGAATACTCATACATATTTTCCTCCTCCTCCTCTCCATTCCATATCCTTAATGTATACAACACACTTGTAAGTAACATTATCTATAATTTTATTATTTAATTTTATGAATATCCAAGTCGTCTATCTCGTGTCATAGTCACTAAATTATTTATATCTGGAGCTATAGAACTCAAAATTAAGATCCGCTAATTTTTCCTTGAACTATACTCATATATATTTTTACCATAAAAGTTTAAAAATTTTTTGTTTAGCCAATAAGTACATTTTATTCTTTAAATTTACTCCTGTTCTGCTGTCTAATAGTTCTGACCCTTCTTCACTAAAAATTAATTATCTCCTCATACAGAATTAAAATGATGTTATTGTTTATTTCTATTGAAAATAGACTCATTAAGTATTCTAAACATATAAATTTAAGCCCATAATTATTTTTCTCCAATTTTTTATGATTTTCCAAAGTCAAAACAGGGGAACCCGAAATCTTTTTGACCTTGTCTCAAAAATTTATTATAACTCATGATTTACAATTCCATTGCTTGCATAATTTCTTCTATAAGAAGAAAGACTCAATAATATTTAATTTCATATTTTATTCATCCTATAATTCTATTTCTACAATTTTTGGTGATTTTTCAAATTTAGACTACTGCTGGTGTCCAAAACTGTTTTAGTGCAAGATATTATTTACCATGTTTATAACACCCTTATTTTCTTTCTCTACACTATTTCTCATCACTTTCTCTTGTTTTCTCTTCACTAACATATCAAGAACATAGGACCATATGTAAGGAAACTCTACATTAACATTAATCCCATGCTTTTTCAATAATATCAAACTTAAAAATATATATATTGAAATCATGATGTTCTTACCTTGTTCTATTGATTTCAATCTTCATCTTGATTTTTTCTCTCCTTCAGCTTCCATTTCTTGATTCCAACTTGATATTCTAACTTCCCATAGTCTCCTTAACATTTTTCTCTCTTGGTAGCTATGAAAATTCTTTTGATTTTTGGGTGAAAATGGTGAATTTTTGGTAAAAAGACCAAATTGTAAAGAAAGCAAAACTTTCTTTCTTTCTCTCTTCCTCTCACGTTAGTGCATGAGAAAGATGGATGAGAATTCCTTATCTTTCTTTCTTTATATACTAATAAAATAATAATAAAATATCTTATTAAAATATTAATAAATATTTATAAAATATTAATAAAATAATATTTATCTAATTAAATAATTATAAAATATCAAAATATCTCTAGCATCATTATTACTTTCTAGATTTCTCTCTCTTCCAATTGACCATTTTTTCCTTTATTATCTTTTAAAATTCCATCCTTGAGTCATCATTTAATTTAGTAAAATTGAAATTTAGTCTCTCATAGTTCTTTATCTATTCAATTTGGTCCTAATTCATCCATTTTCCTTAGTTTCTAGATCATTCCACCCTTAAAATATTTACACTATTGGTCCTTCAAATTTTTCATACTTACACTTTAACCCCTCAAATTTTGAGTATTAACTCTTGTGTAACAAAACTTTTCTCACTTTTACAATTTAGTCATTTCTTGAATTAATATATCATAATATACTTCCCAATATTGACATAACTCAAAATTTCCCATTTTGTCACTTTATTTCCTTATTTTACTATATCACGGATAATATTTTACTGTAAAAATTTTCAGGGTATTATTACATTTCTCTCCCCCTTAAAATAAATTTCGTCCTCGAAATTTCCTTATTTTCTTTTGATCATGAATTTCATTATTTCTATAATTCTATAGTTTCTTTCTGCACATATTTACCTAGTTTATCATTTATATCCATTCTCTATCCTTTCATTTCACATTTTAT
This sequence comes from Gossypium arboreum, assembly GCF_025698485.1. Lineage (NCBI taxonomy): Eukaryota > Viridiplantae > Streptophyta > Magnoliopsida > Malvales > Malvaceae > Gossypium > Gossypium arboreum. The sequence goes on from NC_069080.1 coordinate 10,647,468, forward strand.
TTTCAAATTAATATTTCACATTTGCCTCTTAGAGCTTTTACCAACAGAAATAGAAGATAATATCATATGAATCTTATTATCAAGTGTTTTATCACATATATTAGCTTAGAAAACCAAAGAAAGATAGAGTAGTACCACTTGTGAATCAATCAGACTTGCAATAATTTCTGTCTATTAGCATATTTATCCAACCTTTCCATATTTTGATTATAGCATCCAAACATGAACAGTTGCATATACCTCTGAAAATATCAGTACATATAAAATACCCGTATAAAATCCCCAAAATTTTTTTACTGTAGTATACCTATTTATAACAGCTATATTCAAATATTTTTGCAATTTATTTACCAATTCATTGACTATTATAGTCATCAATAATTTCACATCATTCAGTTCACTCAAGAAACTAATTCGGAAGAAATTTTCAGTTAACCATTCTGTAAATACCATATTTGAACAAATCGATTTTCCTATAAATAACTTCTTTATTTAACAGTGGTACTGTATATCCCAGCTAGTTTTCAGAAAAAAATTTGATGTCTCTATTCAAAACCCATCTTTACCTATTAACTCATTCACAGTTCCGACTGTATTATCAATTGTTCAACCATTGAACTTTTCACTTTCCAATTTTGAATTTAATCAATATAAATCTCATGAATTTCATTGTATATAACTGTACTAGTAAAGGGGTATAGATCGTAAAGTCTCATAATTTAATTTTCATATATTTACTCATATAACATTTATCATTCTCAAGTACTATAAAACATTTATCCATACTTTTACGAGTTCTGCTTCATCATAACTAACATTTTTACTCAGAGATAATCCTTTATCTCATAACAAAAATTGTTTACTTTTTACTTAGCAGATGCCCAGTAGACTAGATAGAACACTTCGGATATACGGAACTTATACAGAGGTGCATTGTTATACACTATTAAACAGAGAACACTGAAGTGCTATATAGAGAGTACGAATGTGCTGAATATGCTAATAATCAGAGAGCACTAACGTGCTAGTAATCAGAGAGCATGCTGAGGTCCCTTAATATCCTAGTAGTTCTAATCTTGTCTACTTGGGAAAATTATTTCATGCACGCATATCACTTTTACACCTTTCGCATAATACTTTTACATGCTTTACAATTTAATCCTTGAACCAATAATTCATATACTTATATCTTCGTATCTTCAATACATGTAATATATTTCAAAATTCACTATTCATTCATAATTTTCTAATAATCCTTATCATGTACTTCATATATTACTTTTATATATTTTGTAATTTAGTCATCGGCACAATATTTCATGTAGTAATATAATTTGCTTTTAATAATACATATAACATAATATTCATCATCGACATGTATTATAAAACATTTATTCATACCTTTTTCTTTTTCTTTCTTGTACCGATTCATCATAATCAACTTTCTACTCATATACTTGAGTACCGCTTTTAGCATTATCAGAATTAGCTTGATTGAAAAACATCTCTTTCTATAAGTAAAACAAATCTCATCAGATTCGTGAGATATCACACTATCACATATTATAATGACATGTGTCTTTAGACTTTACATATACTACGTTTGGTCTGAGAACCGACTAAACCGTAGCTCTGATACCACTAAATGTAACACCCCTAACCCGTATCTGTCGTCGAAATAGGGTTTTAGAGCATTACTTACCGATTCAATGCATCATATAAATAAATATATTACCATTCAATCAATAGCTTGCCACTTGTATAAGCATCAAATAGCAACATAGTTAGTACACTAGTACATATTTCATATAACTTCAACATTTATATACTTATTTTCTCGACATATCACACTTGAGTTTAATAATTGTCTTTACTTACATAATTTTATTGTATCAACATATCAAAGATAATCATATATGTACATGTCCTGAAACATATCATGCTCTTACTGTTTCTTCATAAGTATATATCATTCATTTCATTATATCAATATTCCATGCTCTATCTTTTCTATATATTTTATGTATATTTATTCGGGTAATAGTTTATATCAAACTTAACATAAATTATATTCCATGTACTTATACTTATTTCGTTTATCTATCTTCATAATTATTTCATACAACTATTTTGTACATATATTTCCATATGACCAGTTCTTTTAAACATTTCACACAACCATTTCATATAACCATTCGTCATCTGATACATATTACCTGAAAATCAATTGTTCAATAGATGTCATAGCGCCTCCCATCCACGGTCTTATTTATCTTTGACATGATGCCATAGTGTCTTTCAACTATAGTCTTACTCATTTTCTGTCATGTTGCCATGGTATCTTTCAACCATGGTCTTATTCATTTCATGTCACGTTGCCATGGTATCTTTCAACCATGGTCTTATTCATTTCCCGTCATGTTGCCATGGTATCTTTCAACCATGGTCTTACATATTTCATTTCAGAAAGCACACTCCATGAACCTCATCCTTATAATGGGATTACGATCGAGCTAAATCCCCTGCAATATAAACTCATAGAGTATTGTCGGGATTACCAGTCCAGGTTAAATCCATTTTACACGTATTCTTCGGGAGGGCTATATCAGGATAGGATCACCCGTCCGGGCTAGATCCTTTTTACCGTCAATTCATTTTCGTTCAATCGGGATTTCTTCCCTTTTTTATCAAATATATCAATGTTTCATCAATTTTCATACAAGGGATATTTAAATCATATTCACATCAATAACATACATTTCAAGTATTTAAGAATATAATTCAAGTTATACGAACTTACCTGGCGAAATTGCAGAAATATCAAGATTCAGGGGTATTTTGGTAATTTACCATTTTCCCAATTTTCACCCGATCTTAAATTGAAAATTTCATTCAATTTATTAATTTAGATAATAAAACAATTGGTTCCCTTCAATTTGGTCATTTTTGGCATTTTTACAAAATTACCCCCTAAAGTTTTACTTTTATTCAATTTAGTCCTTAAGCCTAAAACATGCAAATTAGCCATGCTAGCTGAATACTCATACATATTTTCCTCCTCCTCCTCTCCATTCCATATCCTTAATGTATACAACACACTTGTAAGTAACATTATCTATAATTTTTATTATTTAATTTTATGAATATCCAAGCTGTCTATCTGTGTCATAGTCACTAAATTATTTATATCTGGAGCTATAGAACTCAAAATTAAGATCCGCTAATTTTTCCTTAAACTATACTCATATATATTTTTACCATAAAAGTTTAAAAATTTTTTGTTTAGCCAATAAGTACATTTTATTCTTTAAATTTACTCCTGTTCTGCTGTCTAATAGTTCTGACCCTTCTTCACTAAAAATTAATTATCTCCTCATACAGAATTAAAATGATGTTCTTGTTTATTTCTATTGAAAATAGACTCATTAAGTATTCTAAACATATAAATTTAAGCCCATAATTATTTTTCTCCAATTTTTTATGATTTTCCAAAGTCAAAACAGGGGAACCCGAAATCTTTTTGACCTTGTCTCAAAAATTTATTATAACTCATGATTTACAATTCCATTGCTTGCATAATTTCTTCTATAAGAAGAAAGACTCAATAATATTTAATTTCATATTTTATTCATCCTATAATTCTATTTCTACAATTTTTGGTGATTTTTCAAATTTAGACTCTCTTTGGTGTCCAAAACTGTTTTAGTGCAAGATATTATTTACCATGTTTATAACACCCTTATTTTCTTTCTCTACACTATTTCTCATCACTTTCTCTTGTTTTCTCTTCACTAACATATCAAGAACATAGGACCATATGTAAGGAAACTCTACATTAACATTAATCCCATGCTTTTTCAATAATATCAAACTTAAAAATATATATATTGAAATCATGATGTTCTTACCTTGTTCTATTGATTTCAATCTTCATCTTGATTTTTTCTCTCCTTCAGCTTCCATTTCTTGAATCCAACTTGATATTATAATTTCCCATAGTCGCCTTAACATTTTCCTCTCTTGGTAGCTATGGAAATTCTTTTGATTTTTGGGTGAAAATAGTGAATTTTTGGTAAAAGGACCAAATTGTAAAGAAAGCAAAACTTTCTTTCTTTCTCTCTTCCTCTCACGTTAGTGCATGGGAAAGATGGATGAGAATTCCTCATCTTTCTTTCTTTATATACTAATAAAATAATAATAAAATATCTTATTAAAATATTAATAAAATATTAATAAAATAATATTTATCTAATTAAATAATTATAAAATATCAAAATATCTCTAGCATCATTATTACTTTCTAGATTTCTCTCTCTTCCAATTGACCATTTTTTCCTTTATTATCTTTTAAAATTCCATCCTTGAGTCATCATTTAATTTGGTAAAATTAAAATTTAGTCCCTCATAGTTCTTCATCTATTCAATTTGGTCCTAATTCATCCATTTTCCTTAGTTTCTAGATCATTCCACCCTTAAAATATTTACACTATTGGTCCTTCAACGTTTTCATACTTACATTTTAACCCCTTAAATTTTGAGTATTTACTCTTGTGCAACAAAACTTTTCTCACTTTTAAATTTAGTCCTTTCTTGAATTAATATATTATAATATACTTCCCAATATTGACATAACTTAAAATTTCCCTTTTTTGTCACTTTATTTCCTTATTTTACTATATCACAGATAATATTTTACTGTAAAAATTTTCGGGGTATTACAAGTATCAGAGCTACGGTTTAGTCGATTCTCGGACTACGTAGATTGTGTTTGAGTCTAACTATACATGCCATACATAAATTGTGATAGTGTGACGACTCCTGACGATTTTAAATTGTATTTTTCATATAGTAATGGATCCCGAACGAGTTATGACAGATGATGTGGAAAGTAACGCACCAGCCCCCGCTCAAGGGACGGTGCTAAAGGAGTGTAGTCCTATAACTGTGAGTCAAGGGGGAGAGGCTCGAGAGGACTTCTTTCACATTATAAATGAATGGTTTGCTGAGTTCGTTTGTACAAACCCGGCTGTTAGCAACAACTTCCACCCCCTCAAAATCCTTAACCCGTACCCCTAGTGCCACAAGGTATGGACTTTATGAGATTTCATAGAACCCCTGTTGATAAGATTTGGAAACAAGGGGCAGAAGAGTTCAGAGCAAATGCCAAGGATGATGCAGAGAAAGCAAAATTTTGGCTTGAGAATTCGATAAGTGTATTTGATGAACTATTATGCACACTCGAAGAATGTTTGAAGTGTGTTATTTCTTTGTTGAGAGACACAACATATCACTGGTGAAAGATACTAGTATTTGTGGTACCTCAAGAGAGGGTCACATGGGAATTTTTCCAAGAAGAATTTCAAAAGAAGCATATCAGTGAAAGATTCTTTAACCAGAAGCGCAAGGAATTTTGAGAATTGAAATAAGGCCGCGTGTCAGTGACCGAGTACGAAAGAGAGTTTATCCGGCTCAGTAAATTTGCTCAGGAGTTCTTATAAAAATTTAAGTAAAAAGAAATAGGATATACTAGGATATATATACCAATTGAAGCTTGAAAAAATTTCAGCCCCAACGCTGAAAGTTCTTCTATTCTCCCCCTCTATTTCGATTTGCATGAAGAATAAAGAAAAAAAAATGATTTTCCTCTCTTTCCTTTCCTTTTCTTGCTGCTGCTTCCAGCTTCTCCCTTGGCTATTTTTCTTCCTAAAATCAGCTCCTAATGAGCCCAGTTTGACCATGAAACAACTTAATCACCCAAAATTTAATTCATGCCTTCACTTTATGGCCGAATAGCTCTCCCCCTAATTCTTTTTCTATTTTTTTTTGGCAGCCCAGAAAGAAAAGATTTTTTACTCCATCCCATTATCTCCTTTTCACCTACTATATCTTTTATTTCTTATTATTATTATTTTATTCTTTAACTTTATTTCTTTTCTAATATTTTATATTTATATAATACTAATAAAGTAGATTAAAACCATCCACTATTTTACATATACATAATATGACTTATTTACTTAATAAGTCCCTTTAACTAGTTCTATATTAAAATTTTAATAGTAATTCTTATTTAATTTAGTCCCTTTTAATAAAATTTATCTAATTAACATTTAATTCACTTTTAGAGTAACTCCCAAAAATATAATAATAATATTTTTGAGCCAATTCGCTAAGGCGGGATCCTAGAAGTATGTTTTTTAACACCTTTGACTTTCAGGTCGTTACAGCTGACACCAACCTTACTTTACCATTAGGTGAACAACTTTGTTTAATGCCCCATATGTAACACCTCTAACCAGTATCCATTGTCGGAATAGGTTTACGATTCAAGTTAGGGGTGGTACACCATATATGCATGCTAATTGTTGGTCGATCTATACTTGTATATTGAAACTTTGAAATAACCATAAAAGAATCCATTTCTGTAATAGCCCAAATTTCAGCGATATCGGAAATAGTGGTTTGAGACCACCAAATCTGAAAAATGAACTCGTAGATTATAGTATTTAATATTTATGAGCCAAATGTAGCTTTTAAAAGATTTTTAAAATAATAAATTGTGTTTTATAAAGATTTATTTGGTCAAGAAATTGAGAAAAAAAAGTATAGAGATCTCGGTGTTATAAACTGAGCCATAAATATTTTTATAAATATTTACGGAGTGTCAATAAGGTAGTAGTAAAATTTCGTTAGAAAATTTTAACGTTTGGGTGATTAATTAAATAAAAAAGACTAAATTAAAAAATGTGTAAAAGTTGCTAGAAGGATTAAATAGCTCAATTGTCAAATGAGGAAGGACCCAAAGTGCAAGTAAGCCTAAAGGAGATATTCTGGGCGGCAATAGCTGAGAAAAAATCAGGAAATGGGTGAAATAAGGGCAAAATTGGAAAATTGCCAAAATTAGCTAAATAAAAATGGGACCGAATTGGAATATCTAGAATTCTCTTCATTTTTCTTTATTTTCATCAGCTAAAAAATAGCCATGGAAGAGTGTTCAAGCTGGTTTTCATACTTTAGCTTCATGTAAGTTTAATTCTTGCTTTCTCCTTGTAATTTCTAAGATTTTGGACATTTACAATTGGGTCCAACTTACTATGTCATTAGTTTTTTATTTTATGGCTAATTTTTAAAGTTGCTATGGATGAGTGCTGGAAGATAGGATGAATAAACATAGAATTGAAGCTTTAATTTTGATATATGATGATTTTATCAAGTAAAATTGATTTTAGGACCTAATTGTGAAACAGTTTGGAATTATAGTTTAGTGCTGAAATTATGATCTCTAAGATTATAAAATAATTTAAAGTGAAAAAATAAAGTATTAATAGAGAAAATTAGCTCAATTGAGAGGTTAATTGAGCAGTGATGAAATTGTCACTTATTAAAAGCTTAGAGGCAAAAATGGTAGTTAACATCTTGCATAAAACAATTTTGGACAGCAGCAGTTGTATCACTTTGAAAAATCACAAAAAAATAGAAATCAAATTAGAGGATGAATAAAACATGAAATTAAATCTTATTGAGTCTAATTTCTTATAGAAGAAATGATGTAAACAATGGAATTGTAAATCAGGAGATATAATAAATTTTGTGAGACAAGGTCAGAATGATTTCGGGTTCCCTTGTTCTGACTTTGGAAAATCATCAAAAATTGAATAAAAATAAAGGCTTAAATTTATATGTTTAGAATCCTGAATGAGTGTATTTTCAAAAGAAACAAACGGGAACATCATTCAAATCCTGTACAAGGAGATAATTAATTTTTAGTGTAGAAGGATCAGAACTATCAGACAGCAGAACAGGGGTGACTTTAAAGAATAAACTGTACTTATTGGCTAAACTAAAAATTCTGAAAATTTTATGGTAAAAAGATATGTAAGTTTAGTTTCAGGGAAAATTAGTGGATCTTAATTTGGAGCTCCATAGCTCAAGTTAAAAATAATTTAGTGACTATGACACGGATAGACAACTTTGGAATATAAATATAAATAAATAGTGAAATTATAGATAATGTTACTTATAAGCATGTTACATACATTAAGGATGTGGAATGGAGAGAAGGAAGAGGAAAATATGTGAGTGACTTATGCATAAATTGATCACATGCTCGATTATATTTGGTAAATGTTAAACTTTGTTAAAATGAAAATTGTTATAAATTCATGTTTGAATTAAATGTTATATATGTTAAAGAATAATTTGAATATTTGATATTGCCTAATAAATGAATATCGATATTGCTTAGTAAATGTCAAGCCAAATATAAAAAAAAATGTTATAAGTGGAACATGTGTGAAAGAATAAGGTAAGTATTTTCATGGTTATTATTGAGCTCATTCACATGAATCTGTCATTTGAAATTGTGATAGACAGGAAGAAATAGTGAATGGCATGCTTATGTATGGTTATATGTATTTATCTGAAACATAAGAAAATGATGGTTATATATTTGATATATGGAGACATGAGACTATGATATATGAACATGGAATATATTTTATAAATGTGTTCGTTCATAATTATAGAATTGTGCAACTCAAGTGAACTATTTGTATAAAGATAGTATTTCAAATGATTTGATCAGTAAAGCTCCACTGTGAGATAGTCTGAAATTGAGACAAATTGTTATGAAAGCGTATTTAAAATACATAGATATGATTGCTATAGGTTATGTGAATAAATAATGTGTAAAAGTATATGCATATGATAAATTTAATGAAAGTTGAGCCCATACATGTTTCTTGATATTTATATGAATTATATGACTAACAATGTGATAAGAATAGGTATTAAGGTTCATGATCAATTCGAATAATTATGCTTTGCATAATTATGTTGAATATAGAGCAGCGGTAAGTTAATTACCATGTTATACGAATTTATTAAATATTACATGTTTACTTTGTTTTACTTTGTTTTACTTTTTCCCCTTATTAATAATGATTCGATAAGCTCCGGTAATACCTCGTACCCTATTCCGATAATGGATACGGGTAGGGGGTGTTACAATTTTCATTTCCACTGACCGAAAGCCCAAATCCAAAACAAAGCTAAGGGTTTGTAAGGCTGCCCAAGCCTTAGCAATAAGTGGTCTCTAGGCAAACTCGTTCCAGAAACATGCAACCCTTATAAGTAGGTCGTAGCTATTCCAGATAACAACCCCTACATAGGCAGCCCCAAATCCTTGTAGTATATAGCATCAAAATTTACTTAGAAGAAAGATTCTACAGGTGGCTGCCACAGTAATAGATCAGACGGTACCAAGCACTGTTGGGATCCGTACAACTAATCAAATTGTCGAACATAACCTAGAATAAAGGTAACAAGTCCTGAATTCAACTGTCATTTCCTGTCATGAAGTAAGATATTTCTCGAGTATCATACTACCCAAATTGTGATTATTACTGTTAAGCATTACAAAGGAGTGCTACTGCAAAAGTAGGTGTTGCACCCATCCTTCAAAAGTGTCACCAGTAAGATCTATCCGCTAATGGAAACTAAGATCTTGCCAAATAATCAACACCAAAGGACAGTCACAACACGCATGAAAAGTGGTTTCAGCGCCTATGCCACATCGATGACACACTACATCCCCCCAAAGGCGTCACACATATATAGAGTAAAGTTAGTAGGTACATAATTGTTGAGGAATCTCCAAATTGTAATCTTAATTTCTTTTCTGGGCCCTGTAATTGCCACAAATGTCTGTACATACACCTAGTAGTGAGGTCCACATCAATGTATGTATCCTTCGCAGATCTAGGGAAGCTTTAAAGAAGAAGTCAATACCCACTGCTCACAGTATATTCCCCACAACTCTCGAGACACTACTGTATCCTGCCCACGACTCCTTCCTGCAACAGTGGAATGCTCAGAATCTTCATTGCTTATTGGTAAGTAAACATCGAGAGCACTACTTTTGCATTCTATTGTCATCTCTACATATTAACAAGATTTGCAACCTTAGTAATGCCACTAACCCGAAGTGACTTAACCATACAGGGATGATCACTCGACAACCATGGCATATCCTAAATGGAAATCAAATTCCCATCGCCCACTAGCTAGCTGCAACCTTTGGAAAAAAATCCTTTGGCAACCCAAATGCTCCTCCAAAGAACATATGGTCGGTTCCCTAACTAAGACATCATAAAATCATAATGTGAAAAATATTTAGCCTTAAGGACCCGTGCTACCAACGATGATGGGTCACATGCAATGTTGAATTTAGCAAGGTCACGGAACCCCATCCTTTCAATCTCTTTCAAGCCACAAAACACCTTCCACAAACACTAAAGAATACTACGCTTAGAAAGAGATTTCTACCACAAATATCGACTAAGAACCCCTTCTAATTCCCGACAAAAAGGTCCTGGTAAAAGAAAACATGACATAACATATGTAGGAATCGCCTCGATTTGATAAACACCTCATTCCCTCCCTTGGACAAACAACAAATATAATCTTGTATTGGATCTTCTCTTTAATGTTACAGAAAGCCATCATTTCGTTATTTCCAACCACAATTGGCATACCAAAATAGTTACTCGGATCGATCAAACACCGAACCCCTAAGGATGACACCATCTAATCCCTCATCTCATATTGATATTCTAGATAAAATAAATAAGGAACTTCTCAAAATTCACCAGTTTTCCCGAGTACTCTTCATATTCGTGAAAAATGTGTTTGATGTTATCAGCCCCACTTAAAGTTTCACCATAAAAAATTAGGCTATAGTCCGCAAAGAACAAGTGGGAAATTATTGAACCCAATCTGGACGCCTTAGCCCCCTCACTAATCCATCACGTATTGCCATGCGCAATAAAGAAAATAGACCTTTGCTACAATAAAGAAACAAAAAAGGGCTCAGTAGACCACTTTGTCGAAATTCTCTCGTTGGGGTAACATGTCTCTGGACCCTCCCATTGATCATTACATAATAAATAATTGATCGCACATATTTCATGACAAGGTCTACCCAAGTGGTAGCGAATCCCAACCTTAGCATAACCACCTTCACAAAATGTCACTTCACTCGATCATATGCCTTGCTCATATCGAGCTTCAAAGCAAACAACCCTCACCTACCCCCTCGCCTCTTTTGAAAAAAATACATCAATTCAAAGGCCACTTCTACATTGTCAGATATCAAACTGCCTGAGACAAAGGCACTTTGAGCCTCATCAATATAGTAGGGCATGACAACCAGTAATTTGTTAAAAATAGTCTTAAAAATAATTTTAAACATCATATTACAGAGGCTAAAATGCATCCAACTTGCTTCGGAATAAAAAAAAAATGTTGGTATGATTAATTACAAGCATAGACAACTCCTCGTTTAAAACACCTAAGTAAAATTGACTGATCTCAGTGCTAATAATGTGCCAATAAGTTTGATAAAACAAAGTAAATATACCATCCACCCCTGATGTCTTATTAGGGCTCATGCTTTGAAACGCCATAACTATCTTCTCCTCTCTGAATCTAGAACATAGAAAAGCATTCATACCCTCAGATATGTGGGGAGAGATACTAGAAAAAATATGGTCCATATAGCTTTTGCCTTGCGACGTAAAAAGACTAGAGAAGTAATCACATGCAACTTGTCCAATCTCCTCATCATCTTCAAAAACCTGCTCATTTTGATCATTCAGTCTCTCTATTCTTTTGAGTCTATTACAATATGTGGCAAATCGGTGAAAAAAATTGTGCTCTGATCCCCATGTCAAAGCCAGTTGGCTCTCACAAATTGTTCCCAACACTTTTCTCTTTTATCAATTTTCATATTTAAATGCATCTTTGTAATGTTAAGTTATTAAGAGTCTCATCATTCGGATCCACTCTACTTAGCTCTTCAACTCGTCTTTGAATATGAGCAAGCGCCCCTTTATCAGATCTCTTTCGGTCATGAGTCCTCTTCACTAAACCTTGACCTACAAGTGTAATGCATATGAGAATATTAGCCTTTGTGTCTAACCAGATCCGTCGCACCACTTCACCATACGACTTTTCAAAAACCTACGCAAACTCAAAGTGAAAACACTATGAATTAGCCCTAAAAAGATTACTATCATGCCCCGTATCAAGTAACAAAGGGTAATTATCAGAGAACGAGTGAGCTGATGCGAAATTCGAGAGATAGGGACATTTCACACCATTTTGTGTTGACAATACCACGATCCAATCTTTCCCTAATATTTGTATAAGCAAAATGACCACACTCTTACGTATACTACCGACCCTCAAAATGTAAATAAGAAAGATAACGGTCATTAAGGCACATCAAAAAGCCTCCATACCCCTAGCATCTCTCAATCAACATTTCTGTTTCTCATGAGAAAATACAATTTCATTAAAATCTCTCATAACTAACCATGGACTCGAAGCCTCCTCTGAAAGCTATCGAAGTAACTCCCAGGAATGATATCGATTAGCCTCCTCTGGCTGATCGTAAAACCCAGTAAAGCGCCACAAATTACCCTCCATATCGTCATCCACCATAATGTTAATATGATTCTAGAGAAAGAGTGAAGTGAAACCACATACCCTTATTTCCAACATAACAACAAACCTCCTCTGCTGCCATCACTACTCATATCTAAACCTTGAAATACCCTCAACTTTGCCTAACCTGTAACACCCCTAAAACATGTTCGTCACTGGGCTAGGGTTAAGAGGTATTACTGGACATATCTAAACATTTAGCATTTGTTTCACAATCATCATAGCATCATAGTTCATACATCAATATAGAGTCCTTTACATAGGTCAACGAGACCTTAATTTATACTCAAAACAGGGCATACATACTGACTTGACCACACGGCCACAAGACACGCCCGTGTGCCTGGCCGTGTGAAAATTAAGGAGGCTACTGACTTGGATCACACGGTCGACCACAAGCCTGTGTGCCAGCCCGTGTGCTACACATGAACAATAGACACGTCCGTGTGTCTAGGCTGTGCCAAAACTGTAGGGTATACTGACTTTAAATCGTAGGGTACCCCAGGGGACACACGGCCATGTAACATAACCGTGTGTCACACACGGCTAAGACACACGCCCGTGTCTCTGCCCATGTTGACAAAAATAGGCTATTTGCAAAGCCAAATTGCCACCCATTTTGGGCCATCCTTACTAGTATCAAAACCAAAACATTTTATACCAAATTTTCAACCAATTCACAACCAAAATATAAACCATTCATGCCATATCATTATCAACAAATTTCATTCTCAATATATAAACCAAAACATATCAAATCCTAAGCCAAAGTCATACCAAATATGAGTTTCATAACCTCAATTCAATTCATTCAATCTCATGCCATAAACTTACAAATTCCTCAAATGAGCACATACCAAAACTTTCCAAATTGACAAATTCACTTGGCCATGCATGAAAACATTATATTGACTATATTGTATCACATAATTTATACTCAAAAGCCATTCATAAACACAACCATAACTAAGCTATATCACATGGCTAATATTCACAACTCAAAAACATATTGATATATTTCTAGCCTATACATGCCATACTTTTATATTCACATTTTCAAAAGGTACCAAAATAGAGTTTGATAGTGTGGTAATGATCCTCGATGATCCCCGAGCTTTTGGTATCTTCGATATCTATAAAACAATTGAAAACACACACAAAGTAAGCTTTCAAAAGCTTAGTAAGTCATATACAAATAAACTTAACACATAACATTAATCTAGATCAATTCATTCATATAACTCAAGGCAAGATACATTCACATAGCCATATGTCTCTTATAGTTCATTTGATCATAATTCACATACATATACATCATATCTCATTATCATAGCAACTCATACTTATATTATAAGTTCACAAAGGTACATGTACTTGCCTTTCATTCTTAAACATGGTATACAATTCAAACATACCTGAATAGGATACACATTCACATGGTCATCCACTTTCTCGGAATGCCCGTTAAACAGTTCGAAATCAATGAGGATACTCGGATAGCTCAAAAAGCTCATACAATGCCAACGTCCCGACGTAGTCTTACATGTAATCAAATATCGATGCCATTGTCCCAAACAGGGTCTTACACGAAATCAAATACGATGCCGATGTCCCAGACATGGTCTTACACGTAAATCATAAGTCGATGCCAATGTCTCAGACGTGGTCTTACATGAAAACACATATCGGATCCTATGTCATGACATATGTATCCTAACTATTCCTATGATTCGTACGGGGCTTTTCAAGCATCGAAACACTGTCGATGCTTTCACAATTTCACATATTCATTTTCCAAGCCATTCATTTCATTTCAATAAAATATAAGCATAATAAATTGATTCAAAAACATTTATTTGTGTATCGACTTACCTCGTACGGATTTGAACGAACGGAGTCGACTACTCGACGACTTTCGACTTCCCTTGATCTAATTCTGTTTTCTTTTGTTCTTAATCTATATAAATTAAAATTTAACTCTTTTATTCAAAAAATATTCAAATCAATCCATAAACACACATTTAGAGCATTTTACAAATTAGCCCTCACATTTTCACATTTTAACACTTTAGTCCTTAATCACAAAAATCTTAAAATATACAAAATTTTCATATACCCATGCTTAGCCGAATTTTCATATTGTTCATATAAGTCCATATATTTTATTTATTTCATATTTTAATCCCTCAAAATCTCATTTTTACAATTTAGCCCAAAATACTCAAATTCATCAAAAATCTCAATACAAAACATAGTAATCTAACACATATATTCCATTTTCTATCATCAATCTTCATAAAACTCACATTATCAACAATGGCACATCTTAAAATCATAAACAAGATCAGAAATTGAGACATGGGTTTGATAGATTACTAAGCAACGATCACAAAAACGTAGAAATTATCAAAAACGGATCAAAAACCATACCTTAATCACCAAAATCAATAACCGAACCCCTAGCTTAAGTTTTCTTTTCTTTTCCCTTGATAATTTCGTCAAACATGGATGATAATGGCCAGTTTTCATGCTTTTGTTTTATTTAATTAATAATTATTAACTAAATACCAATTTTGCCCTTAATGAAAACATTATCAAAACATTAACATTAGGCCATTTATGTCCATGCATTAATTTAGTGGTATAATTGCATCATAAGGAACCCACATATATAAAACATAGCAATTTAGCACTTTAACAAATAGCTAGTCACTATGCATTTTACGCGATTAAGTTCTTTTTGCAAATTAAACACATAATTGATAAAATTTTCATACGAAACTTTCACATATGCTAATTCACATATCATAAGCATGGAAAGTAATATTAAAATATTTTTTTGACTCGAATTTATGGTCCCAAAATTACTATTCCAACTAAGGTCTAAACCTAGCTGTTACATAACCTTCTCCATACTTAAACTTTGTAGCTTAGTTTTTATGAGAAATGCTACAATAGGATTTATCTCCCTCAATATTTGTCGGATGAGACGTACAACTCAAGGATTCCCTAATCTCCAGACATTCCAACTAAGGGTTTTCATGGCGCTCGATTGCCTTGCCATGTAAGGGTAGCCGATAAGTCAGAAGCTGAACGAAGATCCTATTCAACCAAAGTCATTGTTAAAGCTGTTACAGTAGAACCTGAAGAGAATCGCATAATGCAAAGCCATTTTTTACCTTCACTTATCTCCATTAGGGAATCTTCTAGCACTGTGGGATCCTTTGAATTCGATTGCTCACCCACCTCCCACACTCTTTCACGTTTGCCATCCAAATAGACCACAAGAAGCACACCTGCCCAATCTATTAAAATGATCTGATAAGTTAAATTTTTATATTTAACTCAAGAAACTCTTGAAAACTCTCGTGATAAGGACAAGAGTCCTATTGTCTAATCTTGCAACATTTTTTATGTGTTCCTTCTTGCTTTCATATATGTTTAATATGTTCTCGTTTATGTTTGGAGGTAAGTACTCTTATCCTATAAGATGATATGTTTGTGTATGGGTCATAAAGGTTCATGGTTATAAGCCTGAGTTAGTTGTCTGTATAAATGGAGTAAGTATCTTCTTTCGTGTTTAAGCCACCACCTATTGTTTTTGGAATGAACAATATGAACTGAGTTATGAAAATAAAACCATGACATTGTCTTCAATGAAATGAGTATTAAATTAGCAGGTCTTAATACATGAAAAATTATCAAGTAGCCTCTAGTAGGGCAAGAGTTATTGCAACTAGATTGACAAATCGTGATGGAACAAATAAAATTAATGCTAAGGCTTGATCATGGACTTGGATGTGGCTAACACGAAAAAGGTTTTCTGCTAAAGTTTGTTTGTGTATGACATTTGCCAATGGGCGAATTGTATGACTTGCTGAGTTGGAAAGGTTCGTCGGTATTGTATATATAGCTATTGAGATGTTTGTTCTTGAATTCACTAAGTTCTTTAAACTTATTTAGTTATCTTTCCTTTTAGGATCGCTGACGAAGTAAAGGACCTTTCGAAGACTACGCCAGAGGACATCTATTCCGTGAGATTTTTAAGTCTTTTGTATTATGCATGGCATGGGGTGGTGTCATGATGGTGTCATTTCGAAGAATAAATTTTGTATTCTAAAGTTGTTCTTTTAAAACCATTAATTCAATGAAACCTTAGCGAAATGATTATGTTTTTTTTTTGCAAAGTATCAAATTATTTACATTGAATGATTAATGTCTTTCTAATTATATGTATATGTATACGACGCTGTAGTCAAATATAGGTTTACGCCAGACATGGTTTTAAGAGCTTTCAATGGAGCCTCTATGTTTTTCATTTTCCTTGGAAATATATAACATTAACTATCTCTAATTTCGCAAAAGGGTTTAAAAATCATATTTATTTAAACTATATTTTTATGAAGATCACATCTGTACAAGTTTAAAGGAAAAGATTTTAAGGCAGTGACGTGCCAATCCTGAATCCCCTTTAAGGATCGAGTTTGGAGCATTACCAGAAGGAATACGCAATCTAAATGGGACAAAACCTCTTGCCATGTCCCAATCGCCCATACAAAAAGCAAAAAAAAAAAATTACAATCTCTCGTATTGGAATCTAGCATAATCGATTGTTTGTTGGACAATACTAACTTCTTCTTTCTTTTCAAAGCACCCCGAATATCTATCTAAACTCGAATCCTCAATATCCCCCAATACCTCTGCGAACATATGTCGTATCATAGGTTACAAAAGTCCCTAGGAAAGCCTCAAATTGCTTTGCCATGCCCTCAGACACTAACCTTGCTGGGAGATCACGGATTTGCACCCAAAAGTTAACATAATACAGTGGCACACTCTTTGGATCCTTCCCCAATGTCAATTTATGGAAAACCAAGAGATGATTTTTGAACGTTCATAGACTTCCTTCCACCACCCATTCAATATCAATCTCATAGTAAAAGCGAAACAAATATCGTTTGTCTTCCAAATCCGAAATCGATATTCCCCTAAGAGGGTGCCACAGATTGGCTAAAGTCGTATGCATAGCCTGGAAATAGATAATATTAGCAGTCAAAAAATTGCCCACAGAATAAAGACTATCACTAACATCTCCCATCCCATCACTAGAACTGAGTTGCCATGCATCCTCCTCCTCGCCCACTATGGAGAACATTGCCAATTCGGCCTCCATACCTGTCATAGAATAACGAAAACAAACCGAGCCCTACAGAAATATGAAAATCCGATGAATAAACCACCTTAGAAACCGCCTATGGTGCTAGAAGAAGCTGACATAAAACGTGCAAAAAAGCAGACTTTCCACAATGTATACCAATTTTTAAATTTCATAAAATTAAATCCTAAATATATGCACATTAAATAGAAGAAATTATGATCATTTTACAAAATACAACACTTACATGTGTCAAGGAGGAAGAACTTATGAAAAAAATAAACCTCCTATTGTCGTATTCAATTTCTACATCTATTATTAATACTCGAAATCAAATTGGAATAGGTATTTTTAACACAAATATGAAATTAAAAAAATGATAAAATTCACACAAATATTATAATTCTTGAAACTGACTAACTTGATTAACAGTTAAAATTGTTGGATTATCAGCACGTGATATTATTTTGGCGGAGTCACGTGGGAGTCTGAATGTACAGTACAACTTTATATTAGAGGGAAGAAATCCAATCGGATCATACACATCTATTCCGTGAATAAAACAAAATATGCCGTTATTCCATCTAGTTGTCCATAATTTGAGATTTAGTTCTGTATTTTAAAAGTTGAGGGCAAATGTTGGGTTAGATTTTTATAATTAAGATTAAATTAATTAGTGAAAAATAGATAAATTTGAATAGTTGTGTGATAAAAATACTAATAGATGGGTGATTATTAGTGTAGTTTATTCATAAAAATATATCAATATTATTTTTACAATTAAATTTAAATATATATAAATATTCTTTTTGTTATTTTTAAATAGTAAACTGTCCATTTGAGCGAAGCAAACTCGAAGATAGAAATTCTCTTAAAAGCAAGCTTTGGATTAGCCTTGCCCATGAACACATTTAATGGTAATAAGATATTTTCATAGTCTAAGCTATTTGTTCAATTCATATTAAATTATATTTGGATAAATGTTTTAATTAATCCAAATCATTTATATATCAAATTTTTAATTAAATTTATTTATAAAGTAAATGAAATATTGGTGTAATTTTTTAAAACAATGATACAAACTCTAAATCGGTTCAAATTAAATTTAAATAAATTATGTAATTTTTTGTTCAAAATACACTATATAAAAATTTCAAGACCTAGACAAGGAATAGGGCATGATAGCTTTTGTTCTTTATGTGGACATGAAACAAAGGATATCTTACATACGCTTCAAGATTGTTCGACAAAGAAACAAGAGTGGATGCAAATTATCCCTTCGGATAAACAACACATGTTTTTTTCCAAGTCTTTACAGATTTGGTTGACTTCTAACCATTTTTGTTACAATATATTGCTTAGACGAGGAGTAACATGGGCTTGTCTTTTTGGAATAATTGTCTAGCGTATTTGGAAGAATGAAAATCTATTTATCTTCCAAGGTATCTCTTAAAACGTTCTTGAAATTATTAAAGTCTCTTACAATTGGGCTCATCAGTATGAATGTAGTCGAAATGGATTCAAGCAATTTAACCATTCCTCTTGCACGCGAGTATCCTCGATAGATAAATCAGTATATCTTTTCATTAATGGTGTGGTTGATAGAGGTTTTGGAAACATTATTGCTGGTGGGGTGCTACAAAATCAAAATGGAAACGGGATCTTAGGTTACAATCACTATCTAGGAAAATGTTCAACTTTTGAAGCTGAACTGTGGGGTGTTCTAGATGGCATTCTTATCCTGCGTAGCAAGGGATTTACCAAAGCAATGATTCACATAGATAATTTAGAGGTGGCTAGAGCTCTGCATGATGGTATGTTGGTGGATGCGGATATCACTATGCTCAAGAGGGTTCAACGGATTATGAGAACTGATGGCCAATGGTCTATCAGGTATATTCTTGGAGAGAATAATCTTGTTGCCGACACCTTGGTTAAGTTGAGCTTAGAATGGGAATCAAGACTACAAATTTATGACAAAGCCCCTAATGAAGTCTTAGATGTACTAAATAAAGAACAAGCCAGTGGTGCTTTTGTCTCTCTAGTTTAATGTAATTTCTTTATTTTATTTTTATTTCAACAAAAAAAATTCAAGACTAAATTTATTAACTTTGAATTCTGCCAAAATGGGTTATTTTCATATAAAATTCTTTTAATATAATGTATTTTGAACAATAAATGATTAAAGTTAATCTAAATCGATTTAGAGTTTGTACTTTATTTAAAAATTATTTTATACTAATATTTTATATATTTTATAATTAAATTCACATAAGATTCTTTTAATATATAATTAATATGATTTAAATTAAAAAATATGTTTAAATTTAATTTAATATGAGTCGCACGAATAGTTCAAGGTTTGAAGAGATCTTATTATCATTCATAGAGTAAATAGTATTTTTTAATATTATGAATTTTTATATTTTTCATTTTTTTATAATTGTTTAGGTATGTTTAAAGAGTATGAACTAAATGGCAAAAAAAAAATAATGATGGCTAAAAAACTATTTTACTTTTTTTTATAACAGCCACTTCAACAACACTAATGAAAAAATTGACATAGGGACCAATATTTTTAAATCAGGAAAATTCTAGGGATCCAAGGTTTTAAAATTAAAGTATTGTAATTGTTATAAGAGTACAGAGACTTTTTAATATTTAAACCCAAAAAATAACTTAACCGCGGAAAAAACAAAACGAAAACTGTAGAAAAAAAAGCGGAAAGGAAGTAAAATAAATAAAATTCCAATTGGCAGCTTTAAGGCTCGCCATTTTCTCTCCAAATGCAACAAAAGCCAAAAGGTAAAGGAATGAAGCCACTCATGTATCCCTAGATTCACGCACTGTTGCCTTGTTTTTCCTTCGCTCAATTCCCCAACTTTCATACACGATTTCTTCCATCTTTTTCAGTCGTGGAGGATTTGTTTCATCCCTTGATCATCTCATTTGCTTTAGCTAACTTCCAATTTCCCACTAATCAGTGAGTGTTTCCTTTTTCTTCTCGTAATCTTTAGCTGTCGTTTGCTTTGATCTCTCTTAATTGCTCGAGCACTTGGTATCTTGAAATTTTTGTTCAAAATTTACTGGATTTTTGTACTACTTAATCTTATTATCTCTTGATCTAATTGATTCATTTTCTCTTGATTAAGAATTTATGATCACAGTTTTAAAAATTTATTTATTGCCTTCTTTCACTGGCTTCTATTTGAACTGAAATGAACAGTGTATTGGCAATGTATATTTCACTGGAGTATTGATATGAATTTTTGATATATTTATGTTATTTCTATACACAAATTTCTTTCTGCTGTGGAAGCGCTCTGCTTATTGTAAACTAAGGGGGTGGAATTTACAATTGAGAGGCAATGTTCTTCTCCTGCTACAAACTTTTTTTAAGAAGATTGTGTGCTTTGCAGGTAGATTTCGTGTTGCAATCAAGTTTTTTCTTGGTTGTTTGCCTTTTCCATGCAACTAGATTGTAGACCAGAGCATCCTTTTGGTTTCAATGGGCACACAGAAGATTTGCCATTGGAAATCAGGGGTTAGTAGTTGCCAAGGTCACATTCCTGGCTCATTAAAAGGTGAGGCGAAGGAAAAGGAAGACGACCCTCTCTACGGGGCAGACTCGGGTGATGATCTGGATGACTTTGACTTCAAGGGAATTAGCAGTGAGCTTGGCATGGTGGAAGGTCAGGTTTGCAGTATACCATATGAACTTTTTGATCTACCAGATTTAAGGGATATATTGTCATTGGACACATGGAACTCGTGCTTGACAGATGAAGAACGGTTTTCTTTATCTGCCTACCTTCCCGATATGGACGAATGGACCTTTTGGTTGACTATGAAAGATCTTTTCAGTGGTAGTGATATGTATTTTGGGAATCCCATGGATACATTTTTCGAAAGAATGAAAGGTGGATTTTATCCTCCAAAGATTTCTCGTCTCAGAGAGACCTTACAGTCTCTTGAGAGGAGAAAATATTACCATGCACTAAGATCTTATCATTACAAAATGGTTCAAATGTTCACAGACATGAGAAGGTTGTGGGATGAATGTGATATGAGTGCTGGTGTTTCTGAAAGACTATATATGTGGAGAACAAGGAGGAAATGCGGGGATGTGAATGCCGATTTGCTTGACCTTAATGCAGTTCCTAATGATGAATATCTGTTAAATGAGGATGTTAATTCGGATGCACTCATGTCCCATTTACCAAAGAGAATAAAGACTTGGGAAAGTGTTAAAGAAAAAACCAATGTTGTCAGTCCATCTGCCAATGGCATGAACTTTATTGCCCCAAACTGCAGCACAAAGGGTGTTCTGAAGGTTAAAACTACTGGCAATGCTACTCACAATCACAACCAAAAGATGGTTGTAGGTGACATATCAGAACAATGCCGATCAGTACCGAAGGGCCTGTTGAAAGTAGTTCCAAAAGTTCCTTCTGTCCTACCCCAAGTATCAAAAGTGTTCTCAAGAAGGTCACAGAAGGGATTGCTTGCTGGTGCCCAAGATTTACAAGATCGCACGGTGCCTAGTTCAGCAACACCTGCATACTCGGAAAATGTAGGTAGCTTTAGTAGGACACCATTTCTATGGCAAAAGGTTGCTGGTAGCAAAATGAACCCTGAGCAATCTCAAAGTATGTTAGTTTATCAGGATAGTGCTTTAGGAAGCAGTAGATATGTACAAAACTCTAGTGGAAATAGAAGCAAGGAAGTTGGCATTGCTGATTTAGGTAAACATAAATTGTTCGAACTTGATGAGGAAAGTGTAATTGGTTCAAAGAGATACAAATTTGGTCAGAATTTGTGGCAGAACTTAGACAGGGGAAAGAAAGGATTGTTTCCATTCCCATTTACTGACCAATACCATGAAGGAGAGAGGCAGACCAGAGTCTTGCAAAAAGATTGTATGACTATCCTTCCAATAGTTGCTGAAGCAGTCTCAAGTTCGGGAATTGAAGGAGGTTTGCAGGAGAAGTTAATTGTTTTTCCCAGCCAAATGAAGAAACCGAGTGATTTTGAAGCTGAAAATTCAGAGAAGCCAAGTAAACCTAGTGGTTCAGAGAGGCTTAAGTATGATCTTACCCTTCCTTTGACGTACAAGCGAAGAAAGTCTCAAGTAAAGAACACATCAGGCTTCACCAACTCACTAAAAACTGGTACTGATATAAGACCTGGTAATCCAAAAGAACCAAACCAAGCTTTGGGAGAGAATGCCAAGGCATTGAAGATAAAATTCATGGGTTGGGAAAATATTCCTTTGAACAGGGATTCTTGAACAGCGTGTCAAGGACTAAAATGTTGTTTAGCTCCTCCTTCCTAATATGAAAACCTGCCACATCTTGTGGTGAAATCACTCCTCTGTTAGAGGCTTCGTCTCTATGTATAAGTCAGTATATATCTCAGAGAAAAAGCTCTTATTATCAAGTCAGATGGTTGTCATCTGTTCTCCGCATATATTTTTTTGATCAATCAAGTAGGAGTAATATAATATGTTTGACTGCCTTTGCATTTCCATTCTCCAGTGGTATGCATATACTATTTGATGAAAGGTATTGGACCAAAGTCTATGTTGGGCTTCCAAGTTCTACACATAATCTGGGTATAAGTTAAACAGTCACGCGAAATCGAGATCTTGCATGGAAATATATATCATCTAAAGCTAGCCCATGCACCAACAAAACATAATAATACTACAACAAGGTAACCTATGGCTTAATATCTTAAGCTATCAATCTAAATTATAAAACCAAATCTATTGTCTATCAATGGCTTCTTGATCAGGTCACCATCAAATTACCTAAAATTCAGATTAGCAGCTTGGCAACTTGGCTTGTCAAAACTAATGGCAGAAGAGAGAAAAAATGGAAAAGGAGGAGGTATCTCTGAAAGATTAGTCGTATTCCTTTCGGCTGCTTCTATATCTATTGTTCTACATTCTCTGCAATATTCTCTGCTTTTTTTGTACATTTTATTCCGACTAGTTATTCCTTTCTCACAGCATCAACATCGTCAGACTGTTCAAGGAACTGACGCTAATTCATCCTTTTGGAAATTCCCAGAACAGACAAATTTATTTTAAAAAGGGGTAATTTCTCTAGTGGAGAACCCAACAGGAAAAAAAAAAAGAAGAAGCTTTAAGCATCAGTTGAAATGGCTAGACCGATACTACCCCATCCTCAACATCCATCTTCCTCCTCCAACAATCAATTCAACATGGCTTCTCACAACAATAGTCCTTACCTCTCCATTTCACCAGTTCCCTCATCCGGCAGCAGTAAGTTTTATTCGATCTTTTGCTCGGGATTGATCTTGAAACTGCGTTGTTGACTGGTTTGTTTTTACTTTTACAGGGCCAATGGGTACCTTATGCAACGCCTTGAGCCGATGCGCTAGAAAAGCCGAGGCCCTTGCTGACGACTTTTGGAACCACCGTGAGATTTTCTCGATACGGCTATTTAGCAATAAACTAAGATTTTTGTATGCGGTTATGGTTCTTATATGCAATCTTATTTTGTCTGAAAGCAGTGAGGGTGAGCCCTAGTATTACTGATGCTGCAGTGGCAAGGATTGCCCAAGGGACAAAGCTACTTGCAGAAGGAGGGCATGATAGGTTGTTCCGACAGACATTTCAGATCTTGCCAGGGGAAAAGCTCTTACATTCATACGTTTGCTATCTATCGACTTCCTCTGGACCAGTCATCGGTACTCTTTACATATCCAATAAAAGAATAGCGTTTTGTAGTGATTATCCCCTTTGTTATTATGATGCACCAGGTTACCAGCACTGGATGTATTATAAGGTATCTCCTTCACTTTTGATTCTATATTTTTTAGCTTTTGTTATTTAATTCCACCTAATACTAAACATATTCTTGCTGCCATCCCTCGCTTCATTGGTTATATATTGCCTCTATCATTTGCATAACAAGTTCAATTACACCTCACAGTTAAGACAAATCCGAAATTTTCAGCTTTGGAAAAGGAAATAAATATTAGGGTAGTACCATGATACTTGGTTCTGTTTTAATGTCGTTGAGTTCTTTTGGTAGTTAAACTTATGATATATAGCACGGTGATTTCCTTTCTTTGTCAATCATAGCTCGTCTCTCTTTTTCCTTTCCACCTCAGAAGAATATCGTCGATCACTTAGCATAGCTGCCCTGAGCTTTAAGAAGCTCCAAATTTGGTAACCAATGGTTATACTAGCATCAAACCCAAGTCCAATCCCGAAGTGTTGAACTACACAGCACTGCAGCCACCAATTTGTCCTTAATTCACTGTCTAAGTATAAGCTGCATAAATTTCTATATGAGCTTTCTCTGATCATTTTTGTCTGATTCCAATCTTACCTGGATTACTTTCATATTCTCATATATCTTTTTCTTCATTGTTGCTACTGTTTTCATTTCTGGTTGTCTGGACTGCTTTGCTGTTGAATCTAAATTTCTGAGAATTGATCTATGGTATTGCCATATTGCTATAGGTGGTGATTGAGCTTGATAAGTTGGCTACAGTCGATCCTTCGGCAAACAGATTGAACCCTTCAGAAAAATATATTCATATGATTACCAGAGATGGCTATGAATTTTGGTTTATGGGGTTTATATCATACGACAAGGCACTCAAATCTTTAAATGAAGCTTTGCAGCACAGTTGCCGCACATTATCACTGTTCTAAGAAAGTCACTCAGGTCTTTTAGTATAGAGAAAGTGGCATATGTGGCCATTGGAAATTGCTGAAGTGATAGAGACGAATCGGATATATAAATATTCTTATCTTTTACTTACAAGTTACGAGGTCGAGGATCTGTTTAGACACTTGCTGTAGTTTGTTATTAAAGGATGCAAAAAGATTGTTTATCTTGGTTAAGGTGGGTATCTGATCTTATGACTGCTGAAAAGGTGGATGTTATGTTAGAGATGGGGTTGGGGGAGAGGAAATTAGTGAATGATGGCCTCATGGGTGTATGTATTGTTCCTTATCTCTGTTTCTTCCCTCTTTTTCTTGTACTATACTACTATTAGATTGCTTTAAAAAAAAAAAAATTACTATTAGATGCTCAGTTTTAAATTTTATAGGATTTTGCTAATAAGTGTTCTAAAAACAGTGTTATTACAATATCTAATGCAATAGTTTGAAACTGATCTAGGTTGGGAATGAAAGTCACATAGATTTAACCCCTGAGTTTATTTTTAAATCTTGAAATAAATATGAATTTTTTTAAAAAAGTCAATATCTTAAAAAATTGACACTTTTTAAGATTAAATGATAGTATTGTTATGAAATAAAGAACAATGAAAGTAAAAGCAACTAGGAGAGTAAAAAGAGATGTGCATAATGTATTTACAATGTATTGCCAGAAGTCTTTATTTATAAGTAATATAAACTTCTATATTTAAATATACATTTTGGAGAAATTTTAAAGTCTTCACGATTTTTATTTTAGTACGATTTTTTTACAAAGTTTTTGTTTAGCAAGTTTTAATTGTTCACTTTCGAAATTAACAGATTACGATACCTAATATAATTGTCACCGTTATTTTTACCTTAATTACAGATAAATGTATTATCCATTCAACGGGGCCTTAAATTACTCCAATTTTTTTAGGAAAATCTAATTTGCTCAGAAATTAGAAAATTATTTTTACCCAATAAAATATAACCTTAAATTGTTGAAAGTCAACTAGTAATAATTAGATTTTCTATAGTTAAAGGGTTTTTTATCCATATAGTATAAAAAAATTAAAAAAATATTAAAATGGTATTAATAATAAATTATTGACGAAAATAGTACGGGGAGGGTGATGCTGCCTATGGCAGAGGCGTGACCACCCTCCCACTTGACATAAACAGCAAAAAACAATTAAAAAAAAGCTGAAAAAAGAAAAAAAAATTAAAATACAACAAAATTACCTTTTTTTTCTCCTTTTTCTTTCTTTTTTTTCTTCCTTCCCTCCCTCCCTCTTCTTCTCCTTCTCTTTTTCTTTTTTCTGTCCCTCACCAGCCGACTCCTTCTCCTTCTTCTTCTCTTTTTTCTTTTCTTCTTCCCGAAATGGAGTTGGGAACCATAATATATGGACACAGCAGAAAAAACAAGGTGTGCATGCAGGAGACCGATGCCGCCTCTGCCACTGGCACCATCGGTGCCGCCTATGGCAGGCACACCGCCAGGCTAGCTTTTTTTTTTTTTTAGATTCAGCTTCTTTTTTTCAGTTTCAGCCTTTTTCTTTCAACAACTTTTTATTATTTTTCAGCTACTGATTTTTGCTGTTCATATCAAGTGGAGGAGCGGTCACGCCTCTGTCATAGGCGGCACCACTCTCCCCGTACCATTTTTATCGATAATTTATTATTAGTACTATTTTAGTATTTTTTTAATTATTTTATACTATACGAGTAAAAAACCCGTAGTTAAAATATAATTACCAAAAACAACATTGAAAGTCTGTCTTCGGTAAATAATAAAAAATATCTCAAGAGTTAACTACCAGTCAAGGTCATGGAAGTCCAAAAAAAGAAAAAAGGGTCATGCGAGGGAGCTATCAAGCCTCGAAAAAAGGTCAGGTTTTTCCCATCCCTTGGACGTCATTGCCACTTCAAACAAGCCAATCAATACCGTCTTCCTCAAGTTAAATCATTGTTCTTCAGAACTTTTGCCAATTATCTAATCTATTTCTCCCTCCTCCTCTCCTTTAACTTCATCTAATAACAACTACAAGGGAAGGTCTCAACTCAAGATACTACCCTCCCTTTAATCCCCACTTCTCGTTGCTCCTTTCTTCAACCTCGGAAATGAAGAAAATGGCGACTCCTCTGCTTTTTTTCGCTACCTTTTTGTTACTTCTCACCACGGTTCACCCAAAGGTATTATGGGATTTCATGATTTTTTTCCCTCTTAATTTGGGTCCCATTTATAATTTTTCGGATCGTAAACTTTAGTTCTTTTATTGTTCTGATTCTGAGACCTACAATCTGTGTTGATAAATGTAAATATTATGTGAAGATGCCATGATACTTGTTTGACTTTGATAAATTGTAATAGTATCCAGAATCTGAGTTCTAGAATATTGTCTTCAGTCTTTCCTATTGAAACTAAATTTTCTGACCTTTTTTGGAGCTGATATTGTTGAAAAGACAAAATTTTTCTATGTTGTCCTGTTAGTGTTCCTCTCCAAAATCTGTTCTTCGGGATTCATGTAGCTTGCTTATGCACGATGAGATGTGACCCATTTTGTGATGAACTGAAAAACTGTTTTTCTCAGTGGGAGACTTTTGGGGAATCTTATTTATTGATACCTGATTCTTAGAGCGCATTGCTGGTAGCCTGGTAGTTTTGCTTTTATCTGTGGTTGCCATCATTGGTGTGCTAGATTAGCTATTGATAGATTCTTGTACTTGTGCATCCAGGATTCTATGGTAAATTAGATATTTTTCGTGTCAATTCCATTACCATTTGTTGCTTTATTGGGCATGCATGTATAAATTTTTGTAAGTTCTATTAGGAACTTAGTTGATACCTGTATTGTCAGCAGGTGATTGCTGTGGGACAACCTTCTGAGGTCAAGCTTAACTCTCGAATCCTTCAGGTATTTCCCAGTTGAATTTCCTTAAGCAAAAAACAAGGGGGTAAGATAAAAAAAAAATATTATATTAGTTCTTTACTCTCACCATGATCATGTAGGATTCAATTGTCAAACTAGTAAATGAAAATCCCAAGGCTGGATGGAAAGCTGCCCTGAATCCTAGATTTCTAATTACACTGTAAGTTGTCTAGTTTGCACCTTTGGACTGATCTTTGATCTTTCTTTCTATTTCCTAGAGATACGTGTGTAGACCTGGATGCTTACTAGTTCCAAATTTGTCATTTTCGGTACAAAGGTTGGTGAGTTTAAGCACATTCTTGGAGTCAAACCAACACCGAAGAAGGAACTTCTGGGCATTCCTATTATAAGGCATGACAAATCCTTAAAGATGCCGGCCAATTTTGATGCTAGAACAGCTTGGCCACAATGTAGCACAATTGGAAGAATTCTTGGTGAGTTATGTGCTAGTTTATAAGATTTTGCTGCTTCTGAACAAAAGACTGATGATATTCTTTTCTGTATGATCAATCAATTCTTGGACCCATTTCCAATTTGAAGATCAGGTAATTCCATTTCCTTTTCCCTCATTTTTATATCTCATATTTATGTAAATTCTTATTTTGTTGAGCTGATGATGATTTAGGGTCACTGTGGTTCTTGCTGGGCTTTTGGTGCTGTAGAATCACTATCTGATCGGTTCTGTATCCATTTTGGCATGGTAAATGGAACTTTTGTTTTTAAACAAGGAGGAAATCACTTACAGGTCATGGCAAATTTTTCAGTACTCACAGAATATTTCATTGCAGAATATATCTTTGTCTGTTAATGATCTTCTCGCGTGCTGTGGCTTTTTATGTGGAAGTGGCTGTGATGGGGGGGTTCCAATATCTGCTTGGCGATATTTTGTGCGCTCCGGTGTTGTCACTGAGGAGGTATCATTATTGCTAGTATCATAACTATTCTGCTACTGCACATAAGGAGGAAAGGATGTAATTTGTTCTCAGTAATGAACAAATTCTTCCTCTTGCAGTGTGATCCGTACTTTGATGATATTGGCTGTTCTCACCCTGGCTGTGAGCCTGCATGTCCTACTCCAATGTGTGAGAAAAAGTGCGTTAAGAGAAACCAGCTCTGGAGTCAGTCCAAGCACTATAGTGTCGGGGCATATAGAATCAACTCGGATCCAACTGATATCATGGCTGAAGTTTATAAGAATGGACCTGTTGAGGTCGCCTTCACCGTTTATGAGGTAAAGAAAGCATATGTATTTTTCTAGTTAAATTTGCTGCTTTGCTTTTCTTGGTGAGCAATTTCAATGTGGTCAGCTTGGCTTTGAAACTAGTACTTTTGTATGAGACCCCTAGGGGCAAAGCTGGCATGTTTTTGGCACTTAACTATCAGATTAGTTGTTTGGTTTGGTTTTCCTTGATAACTGCTGCTTATTGCATATTACAGCTCTTCAAACCCAAAATGCATGAAAATAAGCATAAAGAAGACAGATGTGGTGGTTGATTTCCTTATTTATTTTCATGATTCTCCAGGATTTTGCTCACTACAGATCTGGAGTTTACAAGCATGTGACAGGCAGTGTTATGGGAGGTCATGCAGTTAAGCTTATCGGGTGGGGAACTTCTGATGATGGAGAGGATTACTGGGTATATTTGAATGATTTTATATTTGGGAAAATTATCCAGGAATCATGTAACCTTTTATTGAGTTAAATATTTTAATATTCTAATTTTCTCCCTATTGCAGCTCCTTGCAAACCAGTGGAATAAAGGCTGGGGTGAAGTATGTTTTTACATGAAACTTTTTCTTCATATTCATTTAGGAACAAAAAGAAAAATGTGTTTAGGATGCTTATATATTGATTATCATATTTTTGAACTACAGGATGGTTACTTCAAGATCAGAAGGGGCACAAATGAGTGTGGTATCGAAGATGATGTGGTAGCTGGTTTACCTTCAACCAAAAATCTTGTGAGAGATGTAGCTGATATGGACATTCTCAAAGCTGCTTCATTTTGAGAGTAATTCATCTAGTCATGTCTATTATTATTATCCCTTATCAGCCAAGCTACCTATATATATTGTTGTGCTTCGCCATAATAATAATGTACCCACATGAACTCTTAAACTTCTAATATAATATAAAAATGGATTGCTACAACACATTGTTCTATCTCCTGGTTGAGAGGATTTCTTTAATCCTGTTGTTTCTCTTTGCCATCCCTTCACTCTCTTTGAGACCAAAGGAACCAATTTCAACATGCACTTTCTTTCTTCATGGGGAAAGGTAATTACTATTTAATTCCCAAAGTTGCTACATTGTATTCATAAGGATGAGTGACTTGTGGATTTAATCTTTATATTTTAATTTGATCAATTTTTGTCTTTATATTTTTAGAAATTTAGGTCAAGATTTAAATGGTGGTGATTAAATTTATTTGGTTAAATTTTTCATTAATTTTTATTATGTATAAAGTTGTAGATTTAATTCATGTTATTTAATTTAATCATTTTTAATCCTTATATTTTTAAAATTTAAAATTTGAATCTTGATGCAAAGTAATTTAAATCCATTAACTAATTTTTAAAGTAATATATGGAATAACAAGCTGATATATATGTAATAATATGTTTAGAAATAATATAATTTAATGAATTTAATGAATACCATTTAATCATAACTTAAATTTTAAAAATTCAAAAGATATAATAATTCAAATATAATACATGTTCTAACATCATAATTTAACCCAAAAAATGAAAGATACAAAAATGGATAGTGGATGAGAATAGGAAGTAGGTGAGATCATATAATGACATAAGAAAAACCATATAATACTCTCAGACGAAAGTGTCTTAAATCATAGATAGGAACCCAAATGACTAAACTGGAGTAGTTGAAGTTGAAGAACAGACAAGTAATCTGATGATGTAATGAGATCATATCAGATAAGATATGATGGACACTGCATCACATTGTCATGCGTTAATATCATTATTAGACATAATTTGGAACCGACATAAGCAAATATCCTGCCTTTATTATTTTAATGCCTTTGGTGGATTGTAACAGCTGATAACACATGATATCCATGTAATATTATCAGAAATGACAAACATTAGCTTGTCTAAGTGCTTTTTTCATTATAGTTTGTATAGCAAGAAAGAGAGCAGAGGAACGAATCAAAGAAGGGCAATTAAATTGTGAACTAAGTAAAATGAATTGAATACGACAGTTTCTTTTGTTCTTCTTTATGACTTTTGAAGACACGGTTCCCTACCTGACAGACACATTTTGGCAAATTTCTAGATCGAGCTAATGTTTTAATAATTTGTAAACATTGAATTCTTTAAAAAATGTTAGTTTATGTTTAAAATAAGTTTATGATGACTAAATCAGATTGCAAACGAATAAGAAAATTCATTTTCGGAAGCAGACAAATAGAGTGTTATGGGGTGAGAGAAAAACAGCATTTGCTGTGTACTCCATGCCAACCAAGCCATGCCATGCCAGCATTAGCATTAGCATTAGCATTAGCATTAGCTTCACATTTCCCATTTACTTCTAAAGATCAATGAGTTGCTGACTTTCTAAGAATTTCACTAAAAAGCAAAGCCCAAAGAGATAAGGAAGCACTGTGTCTTTTTTGCCCATTTTAAACACGAGGAAAGCAAAGCAAATCTAATATAATTTAATTGTTGAAATGTTTTGATTAGAGTGGATTTGACGAAATAATATTCCTAATGGCTAATAGTATACCATTAATTATATCTCTCTAAAAACATGTCTTCCACGTTGCTAATCTGTTCGGGAAGAAAAAACGGACAAAAAAAAAGGTTCACATCATTCTGTCGTAAATGGATTGATTCAACAACAAGGGTCCCTTGTCTCTCTGTTTATGTTATTTAGTCTTAAAACATGCACCAAAAAAAGTCCTCCACTTTTTTTTAAATCTTCCGTATTCTCTGTTATGCTAGTACCACAACCCTTTACTTTGCCATTCTTTCAAGCTAAAAAGTAGAAGTTTTTTTTTTTTTTTTTCTGCCATTGGATTCTTAGAAATATAAAGGAGAAGGGTCAAGTTCCAATCTGGAAACGATTGAAGTTGAGCCCTTTGCTTGGCATTATCAAACTCTTTCTTCTTTTCATTTATTTTCTAGCATTGGGTTCCTTAGAATTATCAATTAAAGGGGTATAGTTGGAATCTTGGGAGGGATTGAAGTGAATTTTCTTTGCATTGTCTTCTAAGCTGGTATTGGGTTCATTAGAATTTTTAAGGAAAAAGGGTATAGTTGAAATCTTGAGGAGGATTGAAGTGTTTTGCATGATAAGATGTCGATACCAAAGGAGATAGAGCAAGTGATGAAGATGAGAGGGGGATCTGTGTTGGGTAAAAAGACCATTCTCAAGAGCGACCATTTCCCTGGTTGCCAAAACAAGCGCTTGTCTCCCCAGATCGATGGTGCTCCCAATTACCGTCAGGTTCTTTCTCTTTAATTCTTCTTCTTTTTTAAACCTTTCTAGAGATTTCTCGACACATTTACAGGTTAATAAGTAGAAGGGTGAAGTAGTTCACGTCCTTCTTAAGTTCTTAATGAATGGTTTCTGTTGGATATTGTTTATACTTAGATAAGCAGTGTGGTAATGTCATAGGTGCTTTAAATTGTAATTGTAGTTATAGGCTGAACTATTGAGATTCTGGTTTACTATGCCCTTCTAAGTATATATATATGCAGATGCTGCCATGCTTGCATATTGGAGTGTCAGTTTGATCGATAACTCTTTAACTTACGGCATGATCTATTTTGTTAAATTTCATTCTTTTAAGTCCTTTCCTTGTCTTTGTTTTCTGGTCTACTATTAACAGGCAGATTCATTGCGTGTTCATGGTGTTGCCATTCCAACAATTGTTGGAATCCAAAATGTCCTTAATCATATTGGAGCTCAGAAAGATGGGAAACAAGCACACGTTCTTTGGATTAGTCTTCGAGAAGAACCGGTAAATTGATTTCTCACCAATTGATTTCTGTTTTTTGATAAGGCCCTGGACAGACTGCACAATTTAGTTGACATTTCGGATAATTCGATCTATCACTGAAAACATAATTATTTTATAAAAATAAAATTTGAGAATTGGGAGAAAAGTAGAAATCTGATTTAAGTTTCAGGACAAATCATGATATTAAAGATAAGATTAATGTGGAAGCATAATATAAAGTCAACACTTGAAAGAAGCTGATAACTTAAACGAAAGTCACATGCCACAAAATAACCAAAAACTGGCGAGCAAGACTTACTTGTACCTGGCTGAACCTGCTTCTTCTGGAAAACAATTATTCTCTTTGCTTCTTCCCTGTTGTCATAGATCTAGCTGAACTAGTAGATTCAGAGGTTGTAGGTCACTGTTACTTTCGTCATAAATCTTATTTTATTTTTCTAAATAATTTCAATGAGTTAACTTTGAACCATAAATTCTCTCCTCCATGCTCCAATCATCCTGCAAAAATGAAAAGCAATTTTTCTATGCCAATAAAAGATAACATATCTTATTGCTTGCTATGGTTTTGTTGATTTTAAAAATGGAAATGTAATCCATGTATTTATTATTTATTCATCTGAAACTTTATGATGAGATTGTCTTGATTGTGGTGTACACATTGTTTTACATAAAAGTCAAACTATTTTAGACTTTGTTAATTTAACAATTTGCTTCTTCTGATTATATATGTTTTCTTTACGCTTAAATAGGTTGTATACATAAATGGGCATCCCTTTGTTTTGCGTGATGTCGAAAGGCCCTTCTCCAATCTTGAATATACGGTATGTTAGCATGAGGAAACTTTTAGATAATTCTTCTAGTTTTAACATCTGGTTTCTGGCTTTATCACTGTTTCTTTATTTCATGAACAATGAATGGTCCCAATAGATACTTCATTTTTGCAGCGCTGCCATGTATGCTTTAATAGTTTGTGTTTCTATTATCAACTAGTCATTTAGTTTCCTTATCTCGCGTGAGTCAATGGTGCCCAAATGATTAAAAATGTACTGTGGTTTTAGATACAATGTCTATATCCATATCATACAGTGTGCATGCATGTGCTAGCCAGCTGACATGTAGCCTTTATATTGAATAGGGAATCAATAGGGATAGAGTTGAGCAAATGGAAGCTCGATTAAAGGAAGATATTTTGATGGAAGCTGCAAGGTATTTCCTTTGATCCACTTTTTGTTTATCACGATTTGTAAATGTTATGTTACTTTGATTTCTTTACCATTGGTTTCCTGCTATGTGTGGTGGCAAATTTTATTTGGAAATCTGACATGGCAGATATGGAAATAAGATCCTTGTCACTGATGAACTGCCAGATGGTGAGATGGTGGACCAGTGGGAACAAGTATCCTGTAATTCAGTGAAAACACCATTAGAGGTATAAGCTTTGGAAAGTAAGAGACGCGAATGATCTGCTCAAAGTTTGAATTATCATCTCAAACACTTTTTGGTTTCACTAGTATAGGTATATGAGGAATTGCAACTTGCTGGGTACCATGTTGACTATGAGCGTGTGCCTATAACAGATGAGAAGTCACCAAAGGAGCTAGATTTTGATATTCTGGTGAGTTCCAAGTTATTGGCTTTATTCTGCTTGTTGTTTTGAATAATTAAAATCATGTTAGCATTTTTAGTCATCCTCCTTCGACTTTGTTACATACTTTCTACTAAATTTCTTCTAATACATGGACAACCACATATCTCCCTCCCAAATTTATGTCTCGGTGTGTTTTGGTTTGGTACTGTTTGACTGCAACTTTTCTTTAACAGCAATGGTGGAGGGCTTTTGAGAGATTGAATTTTCTGTGAGTTTTTCTCTTGGGTTGGCTGATTGGAAATTAGTGGGTACTTTTCCCCTTCTTTCTTTTGAGCTCTGTGACTTATGTAGAAACACATAGAAGTGCTGCAAAAGTCTCATGTAGTAAATAAATATCTAGTTCTCAATGAACTTATTAGATAGTTTTCCTATTAAAAAAAGAAGTAAATAATTAGGAGAAGCTTACGTATTTACATGTTTTGCAAATGTCAGGAGTATGGTGACTCAAAATCTTGATTTTTCATTTTAAACTGAAGATCATCATAGAAGTGCCTGTATTGGTGCTCGGATATCTTCTATATGGAAGCCTTGGTACGGCCATGGCAGTATTTGTCTATTTGATCAAATTCTTTGGTTACTTTACTTTAATGATCATTATATTTTGTTTTCTGCATAAGGAATATTTGTATATGAAGCCAATCTTGCGGTTTTATGATATAATCAAATATGTAAGGATTAATATCCACACATCGAACCATTCTGATAAATATTTTATCATCTATTTCTTCCTTTCTGTTTCCAGGTTAATAAAATTTCTCAAGCTAACATAAGCACTGAGGTTATATTTAATTGTCAAATGGGACGAGGAAGAACCACTACTGGCATGGTTATTGCAACTTTAGTTTATCTCAACAGAATCGGAGCTTCAGGTAGTGGTGTCTCTTTATTTGTGCAATTTTAACATAAACAAGCTACAAATTTTCAATCATTTATGCCATCCCTAATGTCAATAAAAATATCTTTACATTATTCTATTGGGATATTCAGTTTTTGGTTTGCTTGAAATTTCTCATTTCATATGTTTTGTTTGCACCTTTTTTATGCCAATACTGACCTCATAACAATATATGACGACATAGGTTGCTGACTGGGCCAATCCTTGTAACATTTGTGACTGAAATTGATTAGATGTTAGAAGAAAGAAGGGTTTCCTCATCTTTCTCACTTTGTATTGGTCAATCAAATCTTTCTTATTGTCCTTGAAAAGCTTTCAAGTGAAATGTTCTTTGAAAGTTACTGATTCCCCTTTCTATATTAAAATCTTTTTTATTAATTTATTCAATGATAACATGCTTCCTTGAATGCAATTGTTGCTTCTCTCCTTAGAACCAAATTCGTCATCGAATCACATAAATTTTTGGATTGAATACTTTTTACGATTTATGGCTAGTAGACTATCGGATCCTTTGTGATAGTGATTTGAATTTGTAGCACCAAGAGAATCCTCATGTATTTGAAAAGGCACGATTGTTGAGGTGAAGTACAGTTGGAATTTTGAACTTGAACTAACTTCTTATTTAGCTACGTGTTGTCTTAGAATTCTCTACTATGCTACCTAGTAGATGTGATAAAACTATTTAGTATGAAGCAAAACTTAGTTTTATTTTTACTCTTCTGCTTTTTGAATTCTTTTGGGTTGTCTTCTTTAAAGGTTACTATTAGGAGTTAAAGGTGAGGCTAAGTGCCCTAAGGGCCATTTAGAGAACTATAGTAACATAGAGAAAGAAAAGCTTGTGATTGACTAATCTGGTATGGTTGACTGGAACTTTAGAGAGCTTTACGAGCGATGAAGCTATCTTGTCCTCTGTTGAATGGCCTAGCATGAATTTATGTTGAGTCCTCATTTAAAGAGTCTAGCATCAAGCTACAACATCCCTGTTGACTAAATATTTTGAAAAACAAGAAAATGCAAGATGACCCTCCACTTTATAGAAATGGTGCTAGGAACCTCTGTTAAAAATCATAACCAGGTTTGCATCAAATTTATTATTTGTTATCTGCAGCTTTACACTGCTTTCTGATCATATTTGACTTATATTTACTTCATCTGTGTAGTGTAAATGTGTAACAGGATTTAATGTAACATTCAGATTTCTAATGTGTTTATATCTAATACCTAGGCATTCCAAGAACCAATTCAATTGGGAGAGTTTTCAACTCTGGTTCAAATATCACTAACAATCTGCCCAATTCTGAGGAGGCAATTTGTAGAGGAGAATATACACTCATAAGGAGCCTGATTCGGGTCCTAGAGGTATTTAATGCTGCTACTTGTTCTTGGTTGATTCTTTAACATTCTCTTGGGTCTTTTTTTCTTATAAATAGTGACATTCCCTTAGGGTGGTGTTGAAGGGAAACGACAAGTGGACAAGGTCATTGACAAATGTGCTTCTATGCAGGTAGATGTGCTTTCTTTAGGGTTTTTAAGAATCCATTCATTCAGGTTTAGCTTCCAAGTTTCTGCTCTAAAGCTTAATGCAAATCTTAATTTGAGAGAAAATTTCTGCTGAGCAGGCAATTGCCATAATATAGTTTTTGTTACAAGGTTTTATGGTTGTGATCTGCAAGGCGTTTAGTTTTATAATAGGTAAATACAACTCATGATGTTTTTACCTTAACTGCAAGCACAGAACCTCAGAGAAGCAATTGCCACTTATCGCAATAGCATTCTCCGTCAACCAGATGAGATGAAGAGAGAAGCATCACTTTCATTTTTTGTGGAGTACTTGGAGAGATATTACTTTCTTATATGCTTTGCTGTATATATTCATTCAGAGAGGGCAGCTCTTCGTTCAAGTTCCTTTGATCATACCAGTTTTTCAGACTGGATGAAAGCAAGGCCAGAGTTGTATAGCATTATTCACAGGTAAAGATAGAAATGGAGTAGTGTTATAAGAAGTTTCCTAATTTACTTTCTGGAACTTGTGTGAATCCTTCATGATAGTGAGTTTACCCTTGCAGTAGTTGATATAGAAGTATTACTTATTGAAAGAAAAAATAGAAGGGTCATTGAGTGAGTCAGGTGAAAATTTTCAATAATTTTATTAAGTAAAGAACTGAATTTAAATAGAGGACTCACAACATAATTGGGAAAATAATTCCCTTATTATAGTAAACTAGTAAAAGATTAAAAAAAAAAATTCCTAGAAAATCTCAATTGATTATTCTAAGATTTATCTACCTAAATAACATAAACAAAATATCCGGGGTTTCAACCTGTATTTCAACACCCTTCCTCAATTTGGTGCATATATATATCAATCGTGCCCAACTTGCTTACAAGAAAATCAAAGTTTGTCTTAGAGAACCCTTTGGTGAGTAAGTCAGCAATTTGTTGTTTTGAAGTGTACATTTGGCCTTTTTCAATCATTTTCTTGATAAAGTGTCTATCAATCTCAACATGTTTAGTTCTGTCATGCTGGATTAGGTTGTGAGCAATGCTAATGGTAGCTTTACTATCATAATACAACTTCATTGGTGAAGTTATTGATTTCCTTGGCTTTTCCATAATTTATTTTAACCACATCATTTCACAAATTCCCAAGTCACAAGGTTTCCCCAAACAAATGTACAATACCCTGATGTAGATATTCTATCTGTTACCGAGTCTGTCAAGTTTGCATCTGTATAAGCTTCAATTCCTCTTTATTCGGATTTCTTGAAGAATAAGCCCTTGCCAGGTGAACTCTTCAAGTATCTCAGAATCCGAAACACTGTTTCTTCATATTCCTCCATTGGGGAGTGTATAAATTGACTCACTAAGATTACTGTAAAAGCTATGTCTGTCCTTGTATGTGATAAATAGATTAACTTACCAACTGATCTCTAGTATTGTGCTTTATCAACTGATCTTCTTTCTTTATTTCCGAATTTTACATTTGGATCAATTGGTGTGTCAACTGGTCGGCAACCACTCATCCCAGTCTCCTTTAAAAGACCAATCACATATTTTTTCTGAAAGACCACAAGACCCTTCTTTGATCGAGTAACTTCTATTTCAATGAAGTATTTTAAAGGATCCGAGTCTTTGATCTCAAACTCCAATGCTAGATGCTCCTTAAGTCGTCTTATTTCATCCATATCATCTCTTGTAAGAATGATATCATCGACATAAACTATAATAACTGTTATTCTACCTCTTTGTGAGTGTCGATAGAACATTGTGTGATTAGCTTGCCGTTATGAGTAACCTTATTTTTTAACAACCTAAGTGAACCGTTCGAACCAAGCTCGAGGAGACTGCTTTAGACCATACAAAGATTGCTTTGATGCGATCGTTGAGAGCACCAAAAATATCCTATTCCCTATAAAATAGGAGAAATAATGAAAAAGAACAGTAAATGGGAAGTAGGGTCGAATCCTCAGGGACCGGATTATATGAATGCTTGTTTCTCGAAATCCTGGGCAGAATCGTGCCCAAGAAAACCTGCGTGACAGAGGGAAAATAAAAATAACAGAATTAAAGATTTGATTTGAAAAAAATGAAAAAACAGAATCTAAAGTTGACTGAAATTGTGATTACGAAATTAATAAAAATAATAAAGAGAGTTAAAGGAAAAGAAATTCTTATTGGTAGATTCCAGCCTCCAGTTGTTTCATTCCGCCTTGGGTTCAATCCTCGGCTTTTAAATAACCCTTCTCAACTCAAGTAAGCTAGTTATAGTGGAAGAGGACGCTTACGACCACCAGCTCCAAAGATTAGACTTACGATTTTTAGGGAACCTAACTCTAGCTAGTAATCTATGCTAGATCAATGCTTCTCACTGGCGAATCCCACGCCATTTCGTCTCTTTGGGTCGCCAACCTCTGACGCAGTAAGTTAACGAACCGACTATGCAATCCTTCCAAAACATACAAAGCGGCCGCCTTTGCATATGCTGAAAAGCTTACTTCTTAAGGGCCATGGGCGGAAGCGTCAGCCCGTAGTATGGAGAAACGATGAATACTTGGCGAGAAGGCTAAGTACGGATTCTAAGCCTCAAGAACATTTTTTGAAGAATATTGACAACTTTCGGCTAGATAGGTTTTAGTGGCTCATGATAATGGTGGAAAAAAAAATAAATATAAAAATGGAAAAGGGAATTTTATTGAAAGAAAATATGAAGAAACAAAAGCATAGACTTTCAGGGGGAGAGTGTTTACAGAAAAAGATGAACCCCCAATAGAGTTATTTCACCCCTTATTTATAGTGATAGGGAGATAGTCTAATTTAACTTAAATTCTAAAAAGATAAATACAATTAATTAAAGATAAATAAAGATAATTAAAATAAAATCCTAAAATTAAATAATCCTAATAATTATCTTAATATTAATTATCCTAATAAAATGGAGTCTTATAAAATAAAATCTCTTCTTTTTGCGTTTTTAGTCCTTGTGTCTTCCATGCTTGCACTTTTGGCACAATCTTTTTCCTGCGTCGCACATCAGCCCATTGTGTCTCCAAATTCGCACTTTTGTCCCTTAATTTTGCTTTTGCCTCCAAATCAGTCCCTAATCGATAAAAAGACATAAATAGCTCAAATTAGTAGGATCAAGCCCAGAATAAACACATGATTAATACATAAAAATACGTTATTCTCGAGCATTATCAAGCTTACATACTTGAGTTCCAAATTTTTCTTCAAAACTTGGAGGAGGATTCATGTAAACTTCTTCTTCAAATTTCCCATTTAGGAAAACATTCTTCACATTGTTACTGTAAAGAACAATCAAGATTAATAACAATAGATAAAACAACTCTAACAGAATTTAACTTAGTTACTGGAGGAAATGTCTCAAAGATAATCTATCCTATACGTTTGAGTGTACCCTTTAGCCACCAATCGAGCTTTGTATCTGTCTAAAGATCTATCCGATCTGAATTTGGTTGTGAACATCAATTTACAACCCATTTTTTTTCCTACAAGTAATTCCACTGTTTCCCATGTATTTGTTATTTCAAGAGCACACATCTCCTCTAAAACAATCTCCTTCCATTCAGGAACCTGTAAAGCATCTTTTGACATTTTTTGTTATTTCCACGGTATTGAGACATGAAACAAAGGCTAAGAATGTCGAAAACAAGGCTTTATAGGAGGCAAATTTAGACATGGGATATCTGATAGCATTTCTAACACATTTTCTTTTAGCAATTAGAATATCTAGACTAGAAAAATTATTGGTCAGATTATGAGTTTTACCTAAACTTTTGACAATTCCTGCGAGTCGGATTCTTGGTGATGAATCTGGTGGATTCCACCTTCTTGATTACGATTTCTTCTTGAGTAAATCAACAACTTTGTTTCTTTTCTGTTTTCATAATCAAACTCTACACATTTATACTCCTTTTTATTAACAACATTAACATTATTAATTTTTGTGTCTATCATAAATTCACCTTCCCCATTATTAGAATCCTTTTGTTGTATATTCCTAGTCTTTTCTTAATCAATTATTGAATCTAGTTTACCCTGATTTTGAAGATGAACAAAAACACTACACCCGGTAAATCTGTTATCAATTTAGAGTTAGGAAAACTATCTTTAAAAAGATTGAAAAAAGATCTATAGTTTAGAGTTTTACTGGGCACTCTATTAATAAGATTTGTAGCCGTTGGTGATCCTCTTCATGCTTTTGGTGAGCAAAACTAATATCTTTTTTATCTCATCAATGTCCCCTATTGTCTGTTTAACTGTTGGAATAACCTTTTGAGCAATGAATGCTATGTTCTTTGGCAAACCCATTTTGTCACGTTTTGCTTCATCCATATTCAGCACCTCAAAGGTTGAGCCTATTAACTCGTCTAGCTTGAGAGCGGTAATATCTTTGGTCTCCTCTATTGTCGTGACTTTAATGATTAACTGTTCTAATAAAGATCTCAACACTTTGCGTACCAATTTATCATCAGAAAAACACTCACCACTAGAGAAAGCCTCATTAGAAATCTCACATAATCTTGCATAAAACTCAGAGTTGTTTTCGTTTTCAAATATTTTCAAAATTTCAAACTTCTTGTTAAAATTTGAAGTTTAGATATGCGTATAACATCATTTCCTTTATGTTAGCTTTTCAAGATTGTCCATGTCTCCTTAGTAGATTCACATACAGAGATGATTTTAAGTTGGTCCAAGTCAACTCCATTAAAAATGACATTTAGGGCTTGTGAATTTCCATGAGAAGCCTTTCTTTCTGCATTTGTGTATTTGCTTCTTTCTTTAGGGCATGTGGTGCCATCAACAACAATTACAGTAGGCTGAGGCCACCCATCTTCAATAGCTTCCTAAGCTGCTTCGTTGACAGACATAATGAAAGCCCTCATTCGAGCATTCCGATAAGCATAGTTCGCTGTATCAAGTAGCAACGGGGATCGAGTAATTGAACTACTTTCCTTCATGGAGTCCATGGTTGTAGACGGAACAAAAGATCACTTTCAGATAACTTTTGAAGCCTGTTCTAATACCAAGTAAAAAATAATTAGTTTGCAAATATGATAAATTAATTTTGCTTGATGTTTGTTGTAACGGTAGTTAGAATGAAAGCAAGCAACAAAAAAGAAAGAGCCGAAAAGAATCGACACAACTGATCTTTCTTAACGCAATTCAGACACAACAGTTCTACGTCTGCATAGCCTCGTCCAATGAATGATTTTATTCAACAATTGTCCAAATCACCTATTAGCTTAAGCCCAATCTACTTTTACCCAGAATTAATTGCAGCCCCAAACAGTTTTGTTTTATGCCACATTCAAGTGGACCGATCTCAACACAAATGACCTATTCAAGACCCAAGTAGAAAAACAGTTTCGTTATAATAGAACATAGAACGAGCAGCAGCAGCTTTCCCAACATATGTCTTGAAGAGATGCTTTAGTGAAGGAATGAAGAAGCATAAATGCATTCATAGCAACTTAGTATGCTTAGAAAATTATTTTGGATGAATGCTAAACTTGACTCATTGTGAATGTTCATTTTCTTATTCTCAATGCAATGCTAAATTTGATTTCAAATTCATTTTTAAAAGAAAACAACCCAAATATGGAATGTGCGTTAGTGCATGCATTAATTGACAATGTATTGGCTCAGGTTGCTTCGGAGAGATCCTATGGGTGCACTTGGATATGCAAGTCTGAACCCATCTTTGACAATGGTTGTTGAATCTGCTGATGGTCGCCCTCATGAAGTGGGTGTAGTTGCTGCTCTGAGGAATGGGGAGGTTCTCGGGAGCCAGACTGTCCTAAAAAGTGACCACTGTCCTGGTTGTCAAAATGCAAGCTTACCAGAGAGAGTAGAGGGTGCTCCTAATTTCAGAGAGGTCCCTGGGTTTCCAGTTTATGGAGTTGCTAATCCAACTATTGATGGAATTCGATCTGTCATTCAAAGGATTGGCAGCTCCAAAGGTGGTCGTCCAGTTTTTTGGCACAATATGCGGGAAGAACCTGTCATCTACATTAATGGAAAGCCATTTGTTCTCCGTGAGGTTGAGAGGCCCTATAAAAACATGTTGGAGTACACGGTAAATTATGTCTACTTATTGTTATATCTGTTACTATTTTGTTCAGGATCTTGTGGAGTAGCTATGGGACCAAAGGATCTCTAGTTGAGATGTTTCTCACACATTATAGTACGAGTTATTGAGCTTACTGAAGCATCAGTTTTGATTTATTAC
Source organism: Gossypium arboreum (assembly GCF_025698485.1). Taxonomy (NCBI): domain Eukaryota; kingdom Viridiplantae; phylum Streptophyta; class Magnoliopsida; order Malvales; family Malvaceae; genus Gossypium; species Gossypium arboreum. The sequence goes on from NC_069080.1 coordinate 10,691,031, forward strand.
TCATTGCCATCATATATTAGTATATGTGTAGAAAGAAAATTAGTTGATCCATATCCATGTTGCTTGGTAACATTTTTCTAAAAAATGAAGTGGGCTCTCAAGGGAAAAGGCACTTTGTTGAAGCATGCTATACTCAGCTGTCTCGACTGTTTATTGCAGTTTTGTTTTTCCATAGTAATATTTGAGAAATAGGCTAAGCATGTTATAAAAACAGTTGATCAGAAAAATTCTTGGATACTAGGATGCTGACGCTAACTTATGCATTTATATGTCATCATGAGATGGTGGAGACGTTCATTTTATTTTGTCCAAAAGGCAGTAAAAACCACATTGGACTAACCTATTACTTGTAGAATGGACTAATCAGAATTGTGTATGCCAGGAATATAATAATTTGATTGGCAGTAATTGATTGAAATATTGGCAGTTATATATGAAATAAACATGGGTATTTCAAAAAGAGTGGAGAAAGTTGATATCTCCATTCAATTGATATATAAATTGATTGGCAGTGGTTGCTGGAGTCTAAATTGATATCTCCATACAGGGAATTGATCGTGAGAGAGTGGAAAAAATGGAAGCTCGACTGAAGGAAGACATCCTGCGAGAAGCTAAACGCTATGAGGGTGCTATAATGGTCATTCATGAGACAGATGATGGGCAAATATTTGATGCTTGGGAGCATGTCAACTCTGATTCTGTACGAACTCCATTAGAGGTTTTTAAATGCTTAGAGGATGATGGTTTTCCTATTAAATATGCACGTGTGCCCATTACAGATGGCAAAGCTCCCAAAAGTTCTGACTTTGATACAGTGGCTAAAAACATTGCTTCTGTTTCAGAGCGTACTGCTTTTGTATTCAATTGCCAGGTATTTCATTTTAAAAATTGTTTTGACGTACTATATGGATTTGAGAGGCTTGTTAAGTTTCTCTATTTGCCGTTTTCCCCATTCTCTCCTAAATGTGATTGTCCCTTTCTTTTCATAGATGGGAAGAGGGAGGACAACAACTGGTACTGTAATAGCTTGCCTTGTGAAGCTTCGAATTGATAATGGGAGACCAATTAAAGTTCTGCTTGATGAGATGAGACATGAACATTCAGATGGGAGCTCGTCAAGTGGTGAAGAAAGTAAAAGTGATGCCTCTAGATTGACCTCTAGCACTGTTAAAGTAAGAACTAAAAATGAGCATGGCCGTGCATTTGGCATTGATGATATCCTACTGTTGTGGAAGATAACAAGATTATTTGATAATGGAGTGGAGTGCCGTGAGGCCCTAGATGCAATCATTGATAGATGTTCAGCACTACAGAACATACGACAAGCAGTTCTTCAATACAGGAAAGTATTCAACCAACAGCATGTTGAGCCAAGGGTGAGGAGAGTAGCACTGAACCGTGGAGCTGAGTACTTGGAGCGGTACTTTTGTTTAATTGCCTTCGCTGCATATCTTGGAAGTGAAGCATTTGATGGGTTTTGTGGACAAGGAGAATGCTTGATGACATTTGAGGATTGGTTGCATCAGAGACCAGAGATCCTAGCAATGAAATCGAGTATAAGATTAAGGCCTGGGCGATTTTTCACTGTTCCTGTAATTCTTCTTCTGTGTCTAGAATCAAACTAAAGGCTTAATGAATACATTGTTTCTAAGATTGTTATATTTTTACATTTTTACATTTTTTTTTCTTTTAAATATGCTTTTGTAAAAATTTTTGGTTTTTTATAATGCAGGAGGAGTTGAGAGCATCACTTGAATCACAGCATGGAGATGCTGTCATGGAGGCCATTGTTAAGGCACGCAATGGTTCTGTTTTAGGAAAAGGTTCTATACTTAAAATGTACTTCTTTCCTGGTCAGAGAACTTCCAGCCACATCCAAATTCGTGGTGCACCACATGTGTTTAAGGTATGTTAAAAAGGAAAAATGACTTTCTTGGGTTGTATGCATAAGTTAAGGCCATCTTATTTAGGTCCTTCTACCTTGGAGTTGGATATATTTAGTATATTCAATAGATGTTTTAAAAGTTATCTTTTTGTAATAAATGTTGTCCATGAGATAGGTATTTCCTGTTAAATCTACCTGATGCATTGAAGATTTGAAGTGAATATTTACCTTTCCAAGAGTCCATTTCAAAGTTTACTGGAATGAGATATGTAATGTCTTACTCAACGCGGTTCGTCAAATTGTGTCAAAAGACTTTTCATATGGTAAATGGAAATATGGCTTTCCTTTTCTTGATTTTTTTCACTTGTATCAGATTGAATTTCGTCAATAATTAGGCTTGCATTCAGCACACGTAGTTTAGTTAGTGCCTCTTATCCTATTGGTGTAACTCCTTTGCAAAACCCTTATATTATATGCCTCTGAACCTATTTGTTCCAGGTGGATGGATACCCTGTTTATAGCATGGCTACTCCAACAATTATTGGTGCTAAAGAGATGCTGGCATATCTTGGTGCCAAGGTCAATGCAGGATTTTCTGGTCAGAAAGTGGTGGTAACTGATCTGAGAGAAGAGGCAGTTGTGTACATTAATGGCACACCATTTGTACTGAGAGAATTAAATAAACCTGTTGAAACCCTAAAGCATGTTGGAATTACTGGCCTTGTGGTATGTCATCCATGATGTGGTTTGCTGTTTACGATTAGTTATTTAGCACCAAATATTTAAGTTAGCTTCTTGCATTATGGTCATAATGCAGGTGGAACATATGGAAGCACGGCTAAAGGAAGATATATTGTCTGAGGTTAGACAGTCTGGTGGTCAAATGCTTCTGCATCGCGAAGAATATAACCCATCATCAAATCAGTCCAGTGTTGTAGGGTACTGGGAAAATATCTTTGCTGATGATGTGAAGACACCTGCTGAAGTATATGCTACTCTAAAAGATGAAGGGTATAATATAGTATATAAGAGGATACCATTAACTAGAGAGAGGGAGGCTTTAGCTTCTGATGTGGATGAAATCCAGAGCTGTAAAGATGAGTAAGTATATCTAGATAATGTGTCATTCATCATTCTTTTGAAGTTATTTCTACGAAGCTTTGTTTGCATCTGGTTCTATATAAGTTTGTCAATATGAAGAGATAATTTCATCAGCCTGATATACAGAATTTCTTTCAAAGTGGGGGAAGACAATAAACACTGAACTGCCATCATTTTGTTAAGAAATTGCTACTGCCAACTAAAATACCCTTACTATTGTAGTTTCAAAAAAGCACAACAGCATTTTTTTTTCCTTATTATGATACCATGAATTTGGAAAGCTATTTTCTTTGTTATTGCTTATGGGGGCTTTGAGGTAAAGATTTTATTTTAACCAAAGAGAAGGAACTGTAGTCGTGGATATGTTCTGAAGCAGTTCCTTTGAATTAAATCATTTTTTCTGAAGCTGGAATGATGTCTTCTACAGCTCCTCCGGGTGTTACCTTTATGTATCACATACTGGGTTTGGCGGAGTTGCATATGGAATGGCAATTATCTGCTGCAGACTTGATGCAGAGGTGAACTATGGGACATCCAATGTTACACAATCATTGGCTGATGCTCATCTACATTCTCCACCTGAAGAAAGCATGTCACTTCAGACTTCTGAAGAAGAAGCACGAAGGATGGGTGATTATCGTGACATACTAAGCCTTACAAGAGTTCTCATAGATGGTCCGAAAAGCAAAGCAGATGTTGATATCATTATTGAAAGGTGTGTCTTATTTCTTTTTCTCTTGTCCCTTTATTTAAATCTTCAAATTTTTTTCCATTGCTTTTAGTTTGTTTCATATTTTTGGGCAGTCAAATTTTTTTATCCCCCCAAATTGTTTAACCAGCAACATCTTGGCTCTTTTTACCCTTTAATGGTGCTGAGCTTCTTCCATTTTTGTGAAGGTGTGCTGGTGCAGGGCATTTACGAGATGATATCCTTCATTATAGTAAGGAACTTGAGCAGGTTCCCCATGATGACGATGAGCATCAAGCATACCTAATGGATATGGGCATCAAGGCTTTAAGGTTAGTTCTAAGCAGCTTGATTTTACTGCATTCACTGAGTGGCATGCTCACTAGTGTGCCTTTGTGATTGATGGGTCCAGCTTCAAGGTCGCGGTACTCTTTAGTTAATTATTGCTAATTAAACTTGACGGTTCCTAGAGTGGATCCTTTTTCCTTCATTTACGATTTTGAAAATTATAGTATGCTAGATTGAGGAAGGGTTCCTTATTTTGATGAGTTAAACATTATGACGCCTAGTATTTGTTCATTTGCAGGCGTTACTTTTTCCTCATCACATTCCGGTCTTACCTGTACTGCACATCTCCAAATGAGACAAAATTCACATCTTGGATGGTTGCAAGACCTGAACTTGGCCATCTCTGTAATAACCTTAGAATCGATAAATAATTTTCCATATTATAATCCTCTTCATAATTGAAAGAGAATGCATGTACAGTACAGGTCCTAATTCCTCTTATTATACTGCCCCAACCCATTCAGTTCGAGTAGGGAGCATAAATTATCAGGTACAAATTCACAGGATCATAAGTTAAAGGCAACTCAAAAGACTAGGGTATAAGTGTCCAAGTTGTATGTTGCTGAGGTTCAAGGAGTAGAGTCAATATACCATTTTTATTCAAGGAAAAAGAAAATACAGGATGACAATTGTAGAACAAAACTAAGTTAAAACCCAAACAGAAAACATTGAAATATTTGTTACTGCAAGAGAATTGTTTATTGTTGATCAGTTTGCTATTATAGAATTGTACTATTTGGCTTGTAAGGATACAGTGTATCTAAACATCAATTTAAATATAAGGTTCTTTTTTCTTTTCATCTTGCTTTTTATCTGTCTTATTAATATTTGTAAAAGTGAACACAAATAGAAAGCATTTAAAAAAAAAAAAAAACAAGAAGATTCTTTAAAGACCAAGACGATGCATAGGGACCTGAAAGTCTACCATTCGATTTTGTGCAGGAAACAATGTCTTAAAAGGGTATGTCTCAAATTCATCGACATAACTGTCTTTATATTTGTCCTACACTGATGACCAAAGTCGGTCCCAAAATATGTGCAAACAAATATAGAATGTTATAACGTTAATAATGTAAATGTTGCTGGCTGACACGTTATAGCCAATCACATGAATTCACAATATAAGACGGGGCTGACTTCCAGCTAATACCTGCAAACAGAAACAAACAGAGTCATTCATTGAGATCCCCTCCTCAACTTCTTTGAATGAAATATGGTTAACCTTAATCACAATATACCTTTGGTCTGCTAGTCAAGAAAAAACAAATTAAGGGGACAAAAAGAGAATGTTTTTAGAAAGGAGGGTTTTCTTTGGGAAGCAAAACAAACGTGAATTAATTTCCACTTCGCAATTCGGGAGGGTCTCGTGTTGAATAACCAAAAATTACAAAGCCACACAACAAGCGGGGATAGCTCAGTTGGGAGAGCGTCAGACTGAAGATCTGAAGGTCGCGTGTTCGATCCACGCTCACCGCAGAGTTTTCACATTTTGACATTATTTTCCTTATCTTAGGCCCGAGAGTCCCACAATATCGATTCTTTTTTCTCCTTTGGATTAGACCCACATTTTAATTCTAAAATATCTGACCTTTCCCATAAGTTCGCCAATATAGTAATTTATTCAACTTATAAAGATATAGTTTTTAGCAATTGAACTGAATCTTTCAGAGTTACAGATATGGGATGTGTTGTTATATCTATTTATCTAATAATTTGGTCGAATTTGTAATTATCTTTTAATATCAATACTCTTTAACATCTTAAATTAGTTTCTTAAAAGTTATATCTAAATAAGAGATGTATCTTTTTTTCTTCTTCTTATTTTTATTTTTAATTATAATTAAAAGTATTAATTATATTCTTGAAAAATATTAGAGTTTATTAACTTGTTTTTCAAAAACTTTTAAATCTAAACAATAATTTTAAACATATAAATAAATATTCGTTTTGGATATATGAAATCTTGATTCTCTTTAAGTAATTTGAATTCAATTATCTAAAATATTTATATTAAAATTAAAATAAATTTAGGTAATGAATTTTTTATTCATATGAATTACAAATCAATGTACAATAATAAATTTAATAGTCAACATATAAATCAGTAAAAAATTTAATAATGTCAAATATTTAAGTTTTATTATATATATTAGGAGGATTGTGTTAGATATTGATTGCTTTACGTCATATTATGGTTTTGGAGCTCTTAATTATGCTTAAATTCGAGATTTAACTCTAAAACTTTTATTTGCTATAATTTTGGTATAGGACAAGAATTGTTTGATCGCAATCTAATAGAAAAAAGAGTGAAAATGTGCAAAAAGAAGAAAGGGCTTTAAGCCTTTTATGTTCAGGGGAATGATGGGCATGGCAAATGGCGGGTCATTCTTCACAATCTATGGCTCTGCTTGTGAAGAAGAGAATTGGGAATAAGTTAGAATATGGAGCAGACGTCTCGAATAGGGAAGAAAGAGGCAGTAGTTAGTGGAGTCTAAAATGAAATCTCCATTTAAGGAATTGGTGGTGAGAGAGTGAAGAGGAAGGCTATAAGGGTGCTATTGGCTCTGCTACAATGGTCATTCACGAGACAGATGTTTGATGTTTGGGTTGGGAGGATGTCAACTCTGATTCTATACAAACTCTACTAGACTGAGGATGATGATAGTTTTGCTGCTAAATATGGACTTGTGCCCATTTCTGATGCCAAAGCTTCCAAAAGTTGTGACCATCGTACACTCACCGGCTCTGGCTGCAAACATTGTTTATACTTCAGATCATCCTGCTTTTGTATTCAATTGCCTTGTGAAGCTTTGAATTGATAATGGGAAACCAAGTTGTGGTGGATGAACAGCCAGATCAGAGCTGCTCAACTGGAAGCAATGCCACTAGATTGATCTCTAGCACTGTTAAAGTAAGAAGTTAGAAATGAGCAATTGATGATATCCTACTGTTGTGGAAGATACCAAGATGATTCGATAATAGAGAGTAGCACTGAATCGTGAGCTTAGTATTTGGAGCGGTACTTCCATTTAATTGGTTTCGCTGCATATCTTGCCTTGCAAGTAAAGCATTTGTTTTGTGGACAAGGAGAACGCATGGTATATAATTATATTTTATATGTGATCTCTGTTGAAAAGTCAAAAATGGTGGGTGGTGGGAGGTGCAATTGGCACCGAAAGAAAAAAAGTGGCAAGCAACTTGTTTAAAGTTGAATGGGATAATTGCAATTTTGGTCCCTAATTTTTTAGGCCATTTGCAAGTTAGTCCCTGAGCCTTAACTATAAATAGGCCTAACCATTTCTCATTTCAATCATCCCAACCAATCTTTCTCTCTTAGTTTTCTCTCTTCTCCCATTTGAGAATTCTTAAGGAATTCTATTTGTTTGTAATATTTTGGAGATAGTAAAGTTATCATCCGGTGTTAGTGCAGAGGATGTAGGTATAATTTACCGAACCTCGTTAAAACTCTTGTGTTCTTTCTTGTCCTATTTTTCTTTCAATATTTGAGGTATAATAGTAGTATTTAATTGTGCTATTAAATTACTATAAAGGGATATTCGACTAAGGAAAGACTTGGTATTTAAGAGATCCTTGTGATCCACCTCTCTTCCCTGGGAATTGAACTTTGTGTGATTTTTTAGTACAATAATTTACACGCTTCCGACCCTATTGAAACAACAATCTCTACAAAAATGGTTCGTGAGGATAGCTCAGTTGGGGTAGTGATCTATCATAATTTGTTGTAACAGATTAAACTACCTTTTGTACTTAATGAGCTTATAGGAAAGCAATTTTGTTGTTTTTTTTTATTTAGTTTTAACTTTTAGTCTTTTAAATAATAAAATGAGCAAATTAGACAATTTATATTAGCTTGTATGTTTGGAAAGTGTGCAAGATATCATTCAAAGGCACAAAGACAGTGGACTGTAGCAATGTTGCACCACGGAGCTTAAAAGTCGCATCACAGCAAACAGAGTACCCAAGAAGCAGTCTGCCATCAATATCACGACACAGACCAGAGGGTGTCACAACATAGCCCTAAAGAGACGCCCTAATTAGAAAACTTCCATTAGTGTTGTGACACAGGCTATAGGGTGTCACGACATCGACTTGACATGATCATTTAATGGACCAAGGTTGTTTTCGTCTGCACAATAAATTTTAACGAAGATTAGTAAACCGTTTTAGGTCAAGGACTCGTTGCTAACCTTAGGCCTATAAATACAGTTGCTCATAATAGTTTAGGGGGTTTTTACTTTGTTTAATTTTTATTTTTCATATGTAGTTTAGATTTCTTTACTTGTAATTTTTAGTTCCGTTTTTATTTCGTTCTTCACGAGATTTGGATTGTAGATCTATCAACTCTTCACGGATTACTGTTCGCACCGCAATATTTATATTAAGATTTTTCTCATCTTTATTTTTGATGTTTTACAAATGTTTATCTTTCAAATCAATTCTATTGCGTGTGTTAGATCCATAAGGAACTAATCTCGTAGGGAGATTGATGAGTGGATGTGGGATTAATTAACACCTATGTAGGGTCTCTTAGCGGATTAGTTGGTTAGGAAAGGAAGAACCTAAAACCCTAGAATTGACAACCCTAGAAAGTCATGTAGGTAAGAATGAACCCAAAATCAGTAATACCTGTTGTGAAGACCTTACCCTAACTTGGTCTGACCTGTGACATCGAGAGGTAAGTAATTCTTGCTGACTCATTAGATTAGTGAAAGGCCAAGAGGCCTTATTAGGTTAATGACTAGCTGATTGGATAGAACTCAAAGTAGGAGTTAATTATGACCACTGAAATGAGTTAGTCTTATGTCGTAAAATTGATAAGTTTATAATCCAGTCTTTCATTATTTTATTATTCTTATAGAACATCTTTTATTATCACTTTATGAATATTCTTAATATAATTTAATTAAAGTACTAACTAAATCTATTAGTGTAGGAATTAGCTTTAGTTTAATCAAGCTTCTTTTGGGTACGATCCTCGAAGTACTTCCAATACTTCGTTATACAAATCTATATTACAACTTGACTCGTATACTTGCGAACACTGCCTAAATCTTTATCTTTTGTAGTAGTATTCTCACTTCCAACGTTGGTACGTCGGGAGGTGATCAGGTAGCCTTAGATTGAAAGTTAAATAATAAGGTAAACTAAGTTACTAGTTACCAAATTATTAGTAATTTATTTTATCATTTAACTATGAAAAGCTACAACATGGTCACTCGATTATCGATGAAATTTTATTATTATTCAACTATGAAACAAAATGATCACCTAACTATTAATTTATATATATATATATATATATATATATATAGAAGATTTTTTTTACCATACAAGCCATAAATGTAAAATTAATTACCACAATATATCACTATTAATTATTTTTTGCTTGTTATATTTTTAATAATAAATTTAGTATTATTATTCTCTTTTATTATATTGGATTGATTTTATTATAATATAATTTAGCATAATATTGCTTACACTAATTTTTATTTGATCAATTTTATAAAAATAATGTTAGAATTCAGAGTAATAATGCTTGCGAATTCGAAGGATTTTGATTTTTTTTTTTTTTTGTTTCTTTGAAATTGGGTAGAAACAGCAGTTGTTTTTCCTCAAGCTAAAATAAAAAATATGATGCATGTTGGTGCAATTTGATAAAATATTAAAATAGTAACATTGTAACGAAAAAAGATAAAATCATAGTTGCGTAAGTTGATAAATGGAATTACTTCAAAATATTAATTAAGGTTTTGTTACATCTTGCTATTGTCATACGAATAACTAAATTTTTTTAGTGGTAAAAATAATTTCTTTTGATAGGATTCCTCCTAAGAGCTTCTTAATTTACAATTTACTTGACAAGTGAACTTCCTCATTTCCTGCCTCATTAGATTTCAATTATCACATTTCATCTGAGATGACCCAAAGCACAATAGGTCACTCTATCTAAGCCTATGACACTAGGCCACTTGCCCTTCACCTCCTAATGGCAACTTGGCACATGGCACCGTAGGATAGGAGACGAGAAAGCATATAAGGGTTTGAGACCTAAAAATGAGACCAAGCTACCTACATCTCCTCTTATTCCCGTCAAGGTGGGGCTAAAAATTTTTGATTTTGAGATCAAATTTCTAAAAATTAAAATGTCTGAAAACTCATATAAATTAATGCATAACATCAACCCGATAAACTAATGTATGATATGATTAAATGTAAGACTATTACAAAACTATTAAAATAGTACCTAAATAAATCTAAGTCCTAAACACATAAAAATTATTAACCTAAACTAGTCGATAATTGCAAGAAATAGAATATTAGCAAAAGTGACAACGAAAGTAGGCACTTTGGTTGACACTGCGAAAAACAAAACGAAAAATAAAGGACAATAAATTGATTATGCAATTCAATTTCCTTATGTCTATGGAGCCTAACTCAATGAGATGAATCCACTGTAGTTGAAATGAATACAACCAATGAACCTATTCTAACACATCCTAGTAAAAAATCCTCACTATTGTATCTTAAAGACTAAACCTCTCACCACTAAATGCTCCCATTGAGATTTTAGTTTGTAAAAAAGGTTTTACAGTCTCAAGTACACTCACAAAACAAGATTCCTCTATGAACTGATAAGTGCTCCTTGCCTCCCTCTCTTTAATTCTAACTTACACAAGCCTTTAATATATAAGAGTTTGTGGCTTGCTAAGATAAATCAAAGATCTCACTAAAATAACATCATAAAAAGGCTTTACAAATATCCTTATAGAGTTCAGAATAAATCAAAGACCTTCAAGATAAGTTTTCAAATTAGTCCTGATTCAACCTCCATATTTTACGGGATTCGATTGTTTGATTCAATCTAATTGAATCTTCAAAGATTTATTGCTTCATAAGATGAATCTTCAAATATGGGTTAGCACACGCCCACAAAATCATTTATGGCATTGCCCAACTAATTTGGTTGAAAAGATTTCAAACTCCAAACAAGACAAGTTATATTGTTTGTCAATGTGCTAGTGGGAGTGGCAATTTCCATTGGCATATCAACAACCACTTAAAAAACACTTGGCTTAACAATAAAACCTCTATCAAGATTAACAATATTTCATATTTAGAGCATGAATATCCATTTTCACAAAATAACTTTTAATCTATCTTAATCTGTCTAAATATCATCAAATCAATTATTCTTAATATAATGATACAAAAGATCATAAAGTCAACTCATATTTTCATGGATTGCATATCTCAATATATAAAGTAAGTATACCACATAAAGATCCTTAAAAATAATCTTGTTTAATTCAATCTCTTCTCCAATGATAAACACAAGATTAATTACACAAGATCCTAAAAAGATGTAAGCAAATCATTAAAATATTTTGGTAAAATATGCCAACAAATAAAGCAATTTATATGTCTAGCATAGCACTTTTCATTATTATTTCTAAAATTAAGCGGTTGCAGCCACATGAAAAAATTTAGAGAAAAATAATAATGTTTTTAAAAAATTAAAAATTTTTAGATATTAGTGAGTGTTTTTTCGAATATTTTTATGGGGGCCAATGACTCAATTTACTATTTATAATTTTTAAAAGTTTTTTTTTGGAAATTTTTTTTTGAAATTTTTTTTCATATGACTCTACAATTGCGCTTCCAACCAACTTCAAATCTCGTTTTTTTCTCATTTTTTTTTTCTGTTTATTTCTCCCATCATCTTATCCAGTGACTCTCAACTTTATCCTAAAGAAAATGAACCATTCATCTTCTTCATCCACCCATTCTTGTATCAAGAAGTAGAAAGGTGATTGGTGGTACTGGTGGGACTACGACATATGTCATATAATTGTTGTAATGACAACAATCAATTATTAATTACTTATTACTTTGTGCAATATTTTTTATTGATTACTTTTGTATTAGATGCTATTCTCTATTTGTCTTGTAATAATAAAATATTTCTTTTCAACGACATAAAGGAACAATCATTAAGGTATTTTATTAACATTTTAATAATTAGAATTTAAATTCGGTTAAAATAATTTCTCTTTTCTAACTTGTAATTTGATTTTTGTTAGAGGGTTGAGTATTTTGGGAGAAGTTAGAAATTTTTTGGGGTGAAATTAAATTATATACTTTTATTATAATAAAAATTATAATTTCATCATTTTAATAGTTTATATCTTTATAATTTTTAAAGGATTTAATCAAATTTTTATCACTCGAGGGAGAGGGGGACAAAGTGCAATTTTACCATATTAAATTAACATTTTATAAATTATAAAGGGTTTAAATGGAAAATTTTCTATTTTAATGGACAAAGGCTTTGCTACTATTTGAAATGTTGTTCACTAGGTAATTGATCGAACTTCCATCAATCGAATGTATTATCCTCTTATCAAGATTTTGTCCCCAACCTTCGTAGAGAGTTGTGTACAATTCACGAAGGGAGACACCTCGATTGATGGATGTAGACCCAATTTTTAGCCCGGGCCCATACATATACAAAAAATAAAACAAAAAACAACAATCCTAATTTTTTAACCAGCCCAATTGCATAAAATAACCCAAATAATTTTGGCCCGTTTACATAAGCCCAATACTCATGCTCTAACCTAAACAATTAGAAAACTGAAATCCTAAATCCCTAAAAGCTTCATTAGCACCATAATCTTCAGCCACGATCACTCCCGTCACGCACTCACGCCCTGCTCCACGTTCGCATCCACATCTTCATGACCTGCAAGTTGAGCAAAAATAGCCAAAAACCGCTTGTATTTTGGTTATAAAAGCCTTCGTTTTTAAGTGTTTAGGGGTTTTTTTTTTGGAAAAATAGAAGATAAAAACAATATCAACACACATAGAGAGATATAGCAACCATATTTGTTGAAGGTGATTAAAAGCCTCATTTTTCTTTCGATTTTATTTTCCATTTATTTGATTTTTTTATCTATTGTACGTAAATAATAAGAGAAAGGAGGAAAAGTTTACCGGAGTCACTGTCGGAGGGCCTTCGCTAGGCGTGAACGGAGGGCCGGGGTGCTAGTATTTCGGCAAGGAAGCAATGGGAGAGTGAGAGATTGGAGAGCATGAGGTTTTTTTTTTTTTTTAAAAAAAAATCAAATGGTTTTCAAAATAGTTTTTTAAATTTGAATAATAAGTTTTAAGTAGTAGCATTGGGAAGGGGAAAAGTCAGTAGATGACTAGGTCCACATGCAATTGTTTTTTAAATGGGGGATTTGCACTTTTAATTCCCCTCCTTCGAGTCCACTTCTAAATTGGCCCAATTCACATTTTATTGTCTTTTAAAATTTTCCCTGAAGTTTGCATATTGTTTTAATTTGGCTTGGCCCGCGCATGGGTGAAGTGTTTTGGGGCATGGTTTATTTGCTTTTTCAGTCCTCGCGAATTTACGCATGCTATATTTGGATCCTAATTTTGGTTTCAACCGCTTATTTTGTTTATTAATTGTCCATTTTATTTCATTTTATTTTAATTATTTTATTTCATTATTTCTTTAATTTATTTAGCATTTAACTTTTAAAAATTTATTTAAACATACGTTTTGGATTACTTTATTATGATTATTATTATTATTATTTTTTTTTTCAATTGTAAAGTATAATTTTAAAATTCTATTTTATGTAGTATTATTCTAAATTCTTGTATAATATTTAATTAAAATACTTTTATGTATTATTATTGTACATATATAATTATGATGAAATTAGTTTTATTTCATATACATTGTTAATTCTATTTTATTTTTATAGTTACTTTTAAATCTATTTAATATATATATTTTCTTTTCAAATCATTATGTAAATATTCTCTTTTAAAATTTTTATATATATATTTTAAATTTATTTATGTATAATTCGATTATCTTTAAAATATCATTGTATATTTTATTAATTTAAAATATTTTAGCATCTTGGTATATATTATTCGCACTTTTTATGTTTTTCCCATTTCATATATACATGTTTAGTTAAATTAACTTGTCTATATTTTATATTATTTTTTCCCTTACGTAATATATATATATATTAATAGTTATTCATATATTGTCGGTTTTATATGCATATAAGTTATTTAATTTACATTTGGGTTATTTCTTTGTATATATTTAATAGTCTTTAAATTGTCTATATCATTGATTCTTAGTTCTTGTGTTGTCTTGCATGTCATGTTGTCTTTAAATTCGTTTTTTATAACTATCAATTGTAAAAAACTTCTAAAACAAAGGCAATGTTTAGCGTTTTGGAAATTTAGAAAATCGTGCCCTAACGTGTTAGGCTTCAATTTTCCGCTTGCCCAAAATAGTCAAATATTCCTTTAAAATTTCATTTATATTTTTCTAAATTTTAAAATAAAGGCAATGTTCTATATTTGGGAATTAGAGAAATCGTGCCCTAACGTGCTGTGTTTCGCTTTTTTCGTTGGACCAAATAATGGAGTACCCTTTTCGTGGCGTTTTGGAAATCATAAAGTGATCTCAGTTTCTGGAGGCTTAAAATATCGTGTCCTAACGTGTTGGATGTGGTATTTTATTTCTTTGAAACGAGTGAATCTTGAAATCCAGTTCGAGTTGTGCACACACTTTTAAGGGGATTGTATTTCAATGTTTTTTTTTTTAATTTTCAACATTAGGACATAAATTAATCAGTTAGGTACCAATTTTGGGCGTTACGAGGGTGTTAATCCTTCCTCGTACGTAACCGACTCCCGAACCCATCTCTTGATTTTCGTTGGGCCAAAATCCATATTTTAATAAAATGATTTATTAGGTGATCCGATCACACCTAAACGAAAAAAGGATCGGTGGCGACTCCAAACTTTCGTTTTTAAAGTCGATCCCGTTTTTCAAAAAAACTGGTTTCGACAGCTTGGCGACTCCACTGGGGAAAACATGAGAGTTAAGCCGTAAAATTGATTATTTTCTATCCTTTTGTCAAAAATTTAAAATTTAGACTTTAACATACGATCCTTTTATTGCATTTCATGAGTTTTATGGTTTTTGATCATTTTATTCGTGTTTTACATTTTGAGTTTTTTTATATTCCTTCGCATCATCTTGCATGACCGTTGTGGTCACACCTTTTTAAGTGGGAGTGAGAAACTACGCCTTCGTGAGGTTTTCACCTCCGCATGGGCTAGTGGACTGCTTCCGAGATACATCCGTACCTATGTCTTTGTGAAGTTTTCACCTCCGCATGGCCATAGGGAAATGTATTCCCCTGAACTGAACTCGATCCACATAAGCCTATAATGGGTGAGGGTTGAGGAATCTGCTGGTTCAAGTACCATTTCCTTAGAACCGAGCCACATATAGTGAACTCTAGGAGCCCGCCCTAGGTAGAGCTATGTTGAACTCTAGTGATTACCCATTTAGATGTTTAATTATTTTCTATTTGCTTAAATTTTTATTTCTTCGATACCAACTTGCTATGTTTTATTGTGATTATGTTTTGCATGTCATTTCATATTAAAGAAGTGTCGATTTCTATTCGGTTCCTAAATTAGAAGGCTTGTTATGGAGAGCGAATTCCTTGATAAAGTAGAGGATAATGCGGCTGTCCGTATGTGGTTAGAGAAGATGCAACTTGAGAAAGGGGATAGCCTAACTGAGGGGTATACATCGGGGTTGTCGAGCTTCACTCCCATCAACGTGACCCAAAACGAGTTCTAGGAATTGAGGGATATATGGGCTAGTTGGGATGATGAGACCAAGCAGCTATTTTATCAAAGTTATGGTGACTTACCCTACCTGCTCGATATCAAGGTGGACAAGTACTTGTTTCGGGCTATGGCTCAATTTTGGAACCCGGCGTATAGTTGTTTCACCTTCGGGAAGGTGGACTTGGTGCCTACTGTGGAGGAGTATACAGCTTTGCTTTGTTGTCCAGAGGTTCAAGTCGACAAAGTTTATTGCAAGGCTGCTAGTGCCCCAGCTTTTGTAAAGAAGTTAATGAGTATCACTGGGATGAGTGAACAATGGGTTACAGCTCGAATTCAACAAAAAGGTGATGGTAGATGCATTCCTTGGGTAAGTTTGAGGGACCTGATCGTAGCATATCCGGATACAAAGAGGAAAGTTGATGTCTTCGCCCTAAGTATCTATGGTTTAGTCATTTTCTCCAAGGCTTTAAGGCATATAGATGAAGCAGTTGTTAAATTCTTTGATCGACTTGATAAAGGGGTCACACCGGTGCCGGTAATTCTTGCTGAGACATTCAGATCCTTGAGTGCATGTCGGAGGGCAAGTGAAGGTAGATTTATAGGGTGTGCGCAGTTATTGTTGGCTTGGTTCCACAGCCATTTCTGGAAGGTAGATAAGGTTTCCTATCGGGTTTTTTCTGAGAGTTATTCCCCGTTAAAGGAGATAACAGCCATGTCTAGGAGAGATGACATATCAGAAGAAAATTGGATCGCGCTCCTCCGAAATCTTCAGGAAGATGATGTTGAGTGGAGAGCTCCTTGGTTTGTTCCTGATGAGATCCTCTATCGGCGTGGGAGTTTTGATTGGGTACCTCTACTTGGAATTTGGGGAGCTACTGGATATACCCCTTTGCTCGTTTTAAGACAGTACAGGTCAAGGTAGTTTATACTGATGACACATGGATTAGCCCAGAGTGAGTTCACGTATAGGGAGAAGAATTATAAGAAGAAGGTTCAAGAGATTTCTGATGCTTGGAAACAGACGCGCCGGATGAAGAGATTGGCTGTTGGATTAATAACGACTCCTGAATACAAAGGGTGGTTGAGTAAAAGATTTAATGATAATATCCCCGAGCCGAGTTTGGAGGATGTTCGTACGATGGAAGAATATTTGCAAGTAATCCCCTCCGAGCTTGAAATCGTAAAACGGGATTTCGAAGAGAGAAATACTGAGTTGGGGAAAAAGATAGAACAATTAGAGGAGGAAAAGATACATTTGAGATTGGATGCTGACGTTCAGAAACTTGAGGCCGAGAAGTTAAGAAAAGGAAAAAAAAAGGTTGAGCAAGACCTGGACAGTCTGAAGACTGATTACAAGAAGCTACGTATGTTGATGAGAACTGCCGGGTTGGGGAAGACATCAGAGCAGTGGAGACAAGAAATTCAAGAGGAAAATGCTAGAGCTGATCAGTGGGAGAAGAGGTTCCATGATGCTCGAGCACTTGAAAGCGCTTTAAAGAAGAGTTTGGCTGAAGGCCAATGTGAGAAAGAGAAGTTGGAAGCTTGGGTAGCGGAGCTAGAAAAGGCTCTGCATCAGCACCGTAGTCGTAACTCTGATATTGAATTAAAGGCCAACCTGAATAGAATTGAAGATTTGAAAGGCAAGGTAAAAGAGCTCGAGACTACACTACAAAATTGTGATCTTCGAATTGAATTACTTGAGTCGAACAATGAGCAGTGGAAGGAACAGCTCCGTCAATCGCAGGACCAGGTCAGAGATAGAGATCACATCATGGGTGAAGCTGTGGCTCAGATTCGAGAAGTGGCTGATTATTTACAAACCTTAGCGGTTCAGGCTGATGTCCTAAGTGTGAAGTATGAGTTAGAGTCGGACCGGGGTTGTGAGCTAACTTGCCTTCTTAAGAAAGTTAAAACTTTGAGCATTAGGGCTAAGCTGTATATGTGATCTATTTTATCTAAAGGATTTTTCTTTTTAATAAAGTTTTTTAAATGGAATTGAATCAGAATCGGCGTCTCTTTAGTTTTGCATTCATTTCATGCATTTGCATTTCATCGCATCATGTGTATTAAATTTCACAAAAGAATCCTGATTAAAAATTGTATTATAGTTACCCTGGAACATCAATACTACACACGGAAAAAGACTAAAGCTATGGATCAAAGGTTGGAAAAGTTGGAGCAAATGCAGAAAGAAATGCAAGAACAGATGCAAGCGCAAATGCAAGAGCAATTAGCTAAGATCCAAAAAGAAATGAAAGATCAAATGCTGGAATTTCAGAGGAGTATGATGAGCGAATTGACTCAGCTACTAGTTGGAAAGCCAGAAAAGGGGAAGAGTCCCATGGTCAATGCTGAAGATGATAGCGGGATTCTTACTTACCCTCCGGGTTTCACCCTAACAAACACCCAAGTGCCTCCGCAAAAGGTGTCTGTCAGTATCAAACCCTAATATTAGACTGGTACTTCGGCACCAGTAAATTTTCCAACAGGCTCGTGTTCTAACCCCGAAGACAATCGTGCAAATCTTACAGTCCCTGACTTCGATGAGGTCGCGGAAGTAGGAAAGACAGGAGCAGAATTTCCAAAGCGGCTAGAAGACCAATACAAGTGGTTGGAGGAAAAACTCAGGGCGTTGGAAAGCACTGATTATCATTGCAGAATGGATCCCAAGGAGTTGAGCCTAGTCCCAGATCTGGTACTCCCTCCGAAGTTCAAAATGCCAAAATTTGAAAAATACAACGGAACTAGTTACCCTGAGGCTCATATCACGATGTTTTGTCAGAAAATGACTGGTCATGTCAATAATGATCAGTTATTGATCCACTGTTTCCAGGACAGTTTGGCTGGGGCTACGGCTAAGTGGTACAATCAATTAAGTCGTACCCAAGTCAAATCATGGAAAGACTTAGCGCAGGCTTTCATGAAACAATATGGCCATGTGACTGACATAGCGCCTGATAGGATCACATTGTAAAACATGGAAAAGAAGTCGAATGAAAGTTTCAGGCCATACGCTTAGAGATGGAGGGAGATTGCTACACAAGTCTAACCCCCACTGTTGGAAAAAGAAACTACCATGCTTTTCCTTAATACCTTGAAGGCACCTTTTATTAATCACATGTTGGGAAGCGCAACTAAAAGTTTTGTGGATATAGTTATGTCTGGTGAAATGATTAAGAATGCAATAAGGTGTGGAAAGATAGAGGCAGGGGAAAGTACCAGGAGGTTAGCCCCGAAAAAGAAAGAAAATGAAGTCAGCAATGTGAATATGGGTTATGCGAAACCAATTATGGTAAATTAATCGAAAATGGTAGCCACGGGCCAGCAAGCTTCGCCAAGACAGGAGCCCAATACAAAGCAGAACACAGAGAAGCCCCAGTTTACTCCTATTCCAGTAACGTATCGGTAGCTATACAAAAGTTTGTTTGATGCACACGTCGTATCTCTTTTTTTATTTAAAATCACTGCAACCTCCATACCCCAAGTGGTATGATGCAAGTACTCAATGTGAATATCATGCTAGAATCGCAGGACACTCGATAGAGAACTGCACTTCTTTTAAAAGGGTAGTCGAAAGGCTCGTCAACATGGGTATTGTGAAATTCAATGATGCACCTGGTGTAGGAAATCCGTTACCCAATCATACTGATAAAGGGATAAACGCAATAGTCAAGAATATTGAGAGGAGAATTAAGTTGGATGTGGTAGAAGTAAGTACCCCGATGAGGGAGGTTTTGAAGAAGATGGTAGAGAGAGGTCTAGTCATGCAAGACTTTGAGAGTAAATCTCGAGAAGCAGGGAACTATTGTGAGTTCCATGGAGAGGAGGACCATGAGATAGAAGCATGTAATGAATTTAGGGCCCTGGTACAGGCTCTAATGGACAACAAAGAACTGGAGTTCTTTGAGTTTACTGAGAAAGAAGATGTATGCTCCTCGGAGGAGGGGTTGATAAAGAAGGTTTCTAAGGTTAATCACCCAGTGGTGATCATTTCACGACCGAAAATTAATGAAGTTGGAGCAAAAATTACACCTAGAGTTGTAATCCAGAGACCCATGGCTTTTCCGTATAAGGATAACAAAAGGGTGCCTTGGAATTACAACCGTAATGTAACATATCTAGGGGAGGAGAGTCTGGTCAGCGCGCCAAGTACAAAGGTCGAGCCTGGAAAAGAGAAGTCCATGGTGATTGAACAAAAGAAAGAGAGGACAAAACCACTGGTTAATGAACCAGTAACTGAAGATGAAGCTAAGGAATTTCTGAAGTTCCTAAAACACAGTGAGTATAGTGTTGTGGAACAATTGCACAAGCAGTCAGCACGCACATCGATACTAATTCTGCTCCAAAACTCGGAGGTTTACCGAAATGCATTGATGAAGGTGTCTAGACCTATGTCGCTGAAGATATTTCAGTGAACAACCTAAATCGCATTATCAGTAACATAAGTACTGATAACTTCATCTCCTTCAGTGATAATGAAATACCACCAGGGGGCATGGGATCCACCAAGGCTTTGCACATCACCACTCGCTGCAAAGGGTATACACTACCAGAGGTATTAATTGATAATGGGTCAGCGCTGAATGTTTTGCCCTTGTCCACATTAAATAGGTTACCAATAGACAGCTCTCATATGAAGACATGCCAGGACATAGTGAGGGCATTTGATGGCACTGAGAGGAAAGTGATGGGAAGAATTGAATTACCTCGCAGATCAAACCAAACACATACGAGGTAGATTTCCTTGTGATGGATATTATGCCTTCTTATAATTGCTTGTTGGGGAGGCATTAGATTCATTCGGCAGGGGCAGTACCGTCATCATTGCACCAAAAGTTAAAGTTAGTGACGGAGGGCCGCTTGATAACAATAAATACTGAGGAAGACAATATTGCATCCGTTACTAGTAGTGCACCGTATATAGAAAATGATGATGAAGCAATTGAGTGTTCCTTTCAGTCATTGGAGTTTGTAAATGCAACTTTCATCATTGAAGGGGGCAGAGTCCCAATGCCAAGAATATCTGAGGCTACGAGGATGAGCTTGCAATTAACAGTGGGAAAGTGAGCTTTGTCTGGAAGAGGACTTGGAAAGTATCTTCATGGACGAGTTGAGGTGCTGGTTTTGGCTGATAAACAAGATCGTTTTAGCTTAGGGTATAGACCAGATGTAAAGTAAGAAAGAAAGGAGATGGAAAAAAGGCAGAAGAGGCAAAGAACGCGACTAAATGGGGCAGAAGTTGAGTGGGAATCAATTACTTTTCCCCATATATCCTATACATTTGTGTCAGGTGGAGTTATTTATCTTGAATTGAAGATGACAAGAGAGGGAACAGCTGAAGACGCAATGGAAAATTTGAATATCAACGTCATATCTGAAGAAAAAGTGATGGAACGTAATTTAGTAAGCATTTGCCCTTATGAGCCTGGAAGTGTTTTGAACAATTGGACTGCGGAGGAAATTCCTGTAGTTTTTAGTGCTAATGCAGAGCAATGTTCAAAACACACTTGTTGTTTTAAAGCTTAGAAGCAATAAGAATCTTTTGCGAAATAGGCTTATATTCAAAACATTTATTTCAATATAAATACACTTTCATGTCTTATTCTGAGCAAATATTCTTTTATTTTTAGCAAATTTCCTTTTCTTGCATTTCATACCATACAAATAAAGTTATACTTAGGTTTATTTATTTGTTGGATATTCTTTTGTGCCTACAATAGGTCTCTAGATATCAATGGTATAAGTGACGCTGTTACAAACCCGGAGTTTCTTTTTGAGCGAGACGTGTGTCTGGAGGGATCTCATGATTTTGAAGATGATGAAGACTGTAGCTTACCTTCAGATTTGTTACGGATGGTAGAACGGGAGGAAAAACAGATTCTACCTCATAAGTAGACAATTGAGAATGTGACCTTGAAAGAAGGGAAAGAGGTGAACATTGGAACTTGCATAACTGAGGAAACAAGACGGGACCTCATTGATTTACTGCAAGAGTTCAAATATATCTTCGCGTGGTCATATCAGGACATGCCTGGGTTAAGCGCTGATATTGCAATGCATCACGTCCCTATAAAAGAAGAGTGCAAGCCTGCTCAACAGAAGCTTCAAAGGATGAGATCCGATGTTGCAGTAAAAATAAGAGAAGAGGTCAGGAAGCAGTTTGATGCCAGGTTCTTGCAAGTTGTTAATTATTCAGAATGAGTAGCTAACTTCGTCCCTGTCCCTAAGAAAGATGGAAGGATGAGGATGTGTGTAGATTACAGGGACTTAAACAAAGCCAGCCCAAAGGACAACTTCCCCTTGCCTCACGTCGACACTTTAATGGACAACACGGCAGGTTATTCACTGTTCTCTTTTATAGATGGTTTCTCTGGGTACAATCAAATAAAGATGCATCCTGAAGACATGGAAAAGACCACATTCATAACCTTCTGGGGGACTTTTTGCTATAGGGTGATGCCATTCGGGTTGAAGAATGCGGGAGCAACGTATCAAAGAGCCATGGTAACTTTATTTCATGACATGATGCATAAGGAAATTGAGGTCTACGTCGACGATATGATCGCAAAATCCTGAACAGAAAATGAGCACATACAGGTTTTGAGGAAATTGTTCCTGAGATTGAAGAAGTTTTAACTAAAGCTCAATCCAACAAAATGTACTTTTGGAGCTAGATCAGGGAAGCTGTTTGGTTTCATAGTCAGCGAAAAGGGAATTGAGGTCGACCCCGACAAAATCAAGGCTATACAAAAATTGCCTCCGCCGCGCACTCAAAAAGAGGTTCGAGGTTTCCTAGGAAGATTAAATTATATCGCCCGATTCATTTCACAGCTAACTGAGAAATGTAACCCCATATTTTTCCTTCTCAAGAAACACAACCCATGCGTATGGGATGATGAGTGCTAGAAAACCTTTGACAAGGTTAAACAATATTTGTCTAATCTCCCGGTGCTAATGCAACCTAGCCCTGGTAAACCATTGATATTGTATTTGACAGTATTTGACAATTCAATGGGATGTGTACTCGGTCAATATGATAAGACGGGAAAGAAAGAAAAGGCGATATATTACCTCAACAAGAAATTCACTGAGTGTGAGATGAGATACTCGTCAATTGAGAAATTATGTTGTGCCTTGGTTTGGACTACTTGGAGATTGAGGCAGTACATGTCATACCATACGACTTGGTTAATCTCAAAATTGGACCCTTTAAAGTACATGATGGAGTCAGCTGCTTTGAGTGGAAGGATGGCCCGATGGCAAATTCTTCTTTCCGAATTCGACATAGTTTATGTGAGTCAAAAGGCTGTGAAAGGGAGTGCAATAGCAGATTTTCTAACCAGTAGAGCTTTGGAGAATTATGAGCCTTTGAACTTTGATTTTCTAAATGAATATCTAATGTATGTCGCAACTACCAAAGACGACACCTCAGAAGATCATCCGTGGAAACTGTACTTTGACGGAGCATCAAATGCGGTTGGTAATGGAATTGGGGCAGTCTTGATATCCCCAGCTGGAGATCATTATCCGTTCACTTGTAAATTGGATTTTGATTGTACAAATAATATGGCAGAGTACGAAGCATGTATCATGGGAATCCGTATAACCATCGAACGTAATTATGGTGTTAGAGGTGTATGGGGTTTCTGCACTGGTGATCTATCAGCTCAAAGGTGAGTGGAAGACAAGAGACCCAAAGTTATCAATTATCGAGAGCTAGTTCGGGATCTAAATAAGGTGTTTGATGATATTACTTTCTTTTATCTCCCGCGAGACGAAAACCAGATGACAAATGCCTTGGCTACGTTAGCTTCTATGATTAGAGTAAATGGACAAGAGAATATAAAGCCGGTCCAGATGAGTATTTATGAGGCTCTAGCTTATTGTTGCAATATAGACGGCGAAGAGGAAATAGATAATTATCCTTGGTATCATGATATTTTACGATATGTGAAAAATTGTGAATACCCTAACCAGGCAACGAAAAATGATAAAAAAACGTTGAGAAGGCAAGCCAGTGACTATGTCTTGGATGGAGAAATCCTGTATAAAAGGAGGAAAGATCAGATACTGTTAAGGTGTATTGATGCTGTTGAAGCTAAGAAAATCTTGGAAGAGGTTCATGAGGGTGTCTGCGGGACGCATGCCAATGGGTTCACAATGGCCAGACAAATCATGAGATTCGGGTACTACTGGTCCACAATGGAAGAAGATTACATCAGCTATGCTAAGAAATGCCATAAGTGCCAAATTTATGGTGACAAAATTCACATGCCTCCTTCACCCCTTCATGTCATAACTTCTCCGTGGCCTTTCTCAATGTGGGGCATGGACCTCATTGGGCCGATTTCACCAAAGGCTTCTAATGGGCATCGATTTATCTTTGTGGTCATTGATTACTTTACCAAGTGGGTAGAAGCTGCTTCATTCGCCAACGTCACAAAGTCAACAATTAGCAAGTTTTTGAAAAAAGAAATCATATGTCGATATGGCATGCCAGAAAGGATCATATTTGACAACGCGTTGAATTTGAATAACAGCGTCATAGTAGAAGTTTGCAGGCAGTTCAAGATTAAGCACCACAACTCGTCACCTTATCGCTCAAAAATGAATGGTGCGGTTGAGGCAGCCAATAAGAATATCAAAAAGATTGTGGAGAAAATGACTGAGACCTATAAGGATTGGCATGAAAAGTTACCATTTGCTCTTTATGCCTATCGAACGCCTGTTAGAACTTCTACCGGGGCAACACCTTACTCATTGGTTTATGGGATGGAGGTAGTTTTGCCCATTAAAGTCGAAATTCCTTCTCTCCGGGTTTTATCAGAGTTGAAGCTAGACGAAGCAGAATAGATTCAGTCCCGATATGATCAGCTGAACTTGATTGAAGAAAAGAGACTGAAGGCTATCTGTCATGGTCAAATGTACCAGAGGCAGATGATATGAGCTTACAACAAAAAGGTTCGCCCCAGAGTATTCCATGAGGGGGACTTGGTATTGAGACAAATTCTCCCTATGCAAAAAGATTTCAGAGGGAAATGGATGCCAAACTAGGAAGGACCTTATGTGGTAAAGAAGGTTTTTTCTGGAGGAGCGCTGATATTAACTAAGATGGATGGTAGGAGCTTGCCTAACCCAGTAAATTCAAATTCAGTCAAAAAATAATTCGCTTAAGAGGTGAAAACCCGCAAAATGCGCCTAAAAAAATATGAAAAGAAGAGGTCAAAGTGAAAACTCGCAAAAGGTGCCTTGAGACCAAAGGGGTTTTGAATTGAAAACCCGAAAAGGGCAATTCAAATTTTGACCAAGGATAGGGTATGAGGTAGTCTTGCTATACTGGAATTAATGAAGAGGAAGTACGCATGTCTTGGGGTATCGACAGAATACGTTAGATCTCCTAGGCACATGATAAGCTCAAAATAGTCCTCGTGGAGTTCATACGGAGTTGCTTAGGCTGCGGTATATGGGGCGTTCATTTTTGTTCCCCTTTACCTATTTTTGTACTCTAGCAATATTTGCTTCCTGTAATTAATCCATTTTTCTTGAATTTTGTTCCTAATAAACTTCAATTTTGACCATCTTTATCTTTATGTTCATGTGCTTGTATTGAAATAACGATTAATGGACTAATAATACTTTTGCAAAAGAGGTTTTGCATATTACTCTGGAAGTTTCTAAATGGTATAAGAACCTGAAACAGGACTATCATTTAGAACTTACCCAGCTTAGGGGTGAAATATTTAAGCCCAAATTGAAATTATCTCATTAGGTTTTCTGTCAAAGACATTGATTGAGCAAAAAGAAAAATTACATTGGTGTTATAATCCCGGCAAAGAACGAGTAATAGAATTATTCTTAAGAAAAAGAAAATGGTATTCTGTATTCATGCAGATATCAGGTATATGCATCTGTTCATTAAACCCAGGGAATGGTGTAACAAGTTAAATTGATTGAGGATAATGAAAATCCTATACCTCTGAGGTGCAGCAGGATGGATAGGAAAAATCAAATGATTACTCCTCTGAAGTTGCAGTGGGAAGTATAAACTTTATGTCCCAAAAGGTACAGTGGAAGAGACTTTGAAACTACAGTGGGGCAAGTCAGCTGAGCAAAATGGGTTGGGTTTTCGTTGGAAATGCTAGTTGAGCAAAAAGGCAGCGTAATACGACAGTGATAAAACTCTGATGAATAACGAATGATGATACTTTAAGCTTTTAAAAAAGGAATCATTCTCATGATATTTTTACATTCATATCATTCATAGCGCATTTGATTAGGGGCATCTGATTCATTTTGATCATGGCATCTTAATCATTTGGCATAAACATAGGCATATGAAATCGAGTCTACAGGGCATGTTCCCCAGAGGACAGTGTAGCGACATCGTTGAAGATACAAGTCTTATCTTCCTGAAGTTGCAGGAAGTAGACTGAAAATTACGGATCTTATCTCCATGTATCGGCTATGGAGCAGATCAGAAGATGGCGAGTCTTATCTCCATGTATCGGCTATGGAGTAGATTTTAGCCACTAACCTTATCTCTCTGAGTTTGCAGAGAGCAAGTTAAAGATACAAGTCTTATCTTCCTGAAATTACAGGAAGCAGACTGAAAATTACAGATCTTATCTCCATGTATTGGCTATGGAGCAGATCAGAAGATGGCGAGTCTTATCTCCATGTATCGGCTATGGAGCAGATTTTAGCCACTAACCTTATCTTTCTGAGTTTGCAGAGAACAAGTTGAAGATACAGGTCTTATCTTCCTGAAGTTGCAGGAAGCAGACTGAAAGTTACAGATCTTATCTCCATGTATCAGTTATGGAGCAGATCGAAGATGGCGAGTCTTATCTCCATGTATCGGCTATGGAGCAGATTTTAGCCACTAACCTTATCTCTCTGAGTTTGCAGAGAGCAGGTTGAAGATACAAGTCTTATCTTCCTGAAATTGCAGGAAGCAGACTGAAAATTACAGATCTTATCTCCATGTATTGGCTATGGAGCAGATCAGAAGATGGCAAGTCTTATCTCCATGTATCAGCTATGGAGCAGATTTTAGCCACCAACCTTATCTCTCTGAGGTAGCAAGAGCGCAGGTTGAAGATATAGGTCTTATCTTCCTGAAGTTGTAGGAAGCAGACTGAAAGTTACAGATCTTATCTCCATGTATTGGCTATAGAGTAGATTGAAGATAGCGAGTCTTATCTCCATGTATTGGCTATGGAGCAGATTTTAGCCACTGGCTTTGTCTCCCTGAAGTTGCAGTGGAGCAGGTTGAAGTTACAAACCTTATCTTCTTGAAGTTACTGTAAGACTACTTGAAGAAGAGGAGCACCAAAGAAGTCAAAGATTCAGCAAGACCGGGCAAAATTTGTCTTTTTAGGGTCTTTGCTCTGTTCCTGTTACACAACAACGCGCAAAGAGGGGCAGTTGTAGACCCAATTTTTAGCCCGGGCCCATACATATACAAAAAATAAAACAAAAAACAGCAATCCTAATTCTTTTAACCAGCCCAATTGCATAAAATAACCCAAATAATTTTGGCCCGTTTTCATAAACCCAATACTCATGCTCTAACCTAAACAATCAGAAAGCTGAAATCCTAAATCCCTAAAAGCTTCATTAGCACCAGAGCCTTCAGCCACGATCACTCCCGTCATGCACGCACGCCCTGTTCCACGTTCGTATCTACATCTTCATGACCTGCAAGTTGAGCAAAATAGCCAAAAACCGCTTGTATTTTGGTTATAAAAGCCTTCGTTTTTAAATGTTTAGGGTTTTTTTTTTGGAAAAATAGAAGATAGAAACATATAGCAACCATATTTGTTGAAGGTGATTAAAAGCCTCATTTTTCTTTCGATTTTATTTTCCTTTTCTTTGATTTTTTTATCTATTGTACGTAAATAATAAGAGAAATGAGGAAAAGCTTACCGGAGTCACTGTCGGAGGGCCTTCGCTGGGTGCGATTGGAGGGTAGGGGTGCTAGTATTTCGGCGAGGAAGCAAGGGGAGAGTGAGAGATTGGAGAGCATGAGGGTTTTTTTTTAAACAAAAATCAAATGGTTTTCAAAATAGTTTTTTAAATTTGAGTAATAAGTTTTAAGCAGTAGCATTGGGAAGGGAAAAAGTCAGTAGATGACTTGGTCCACGTGCATTTGTTTTTTAAATGGGGGATTTGCACTTTTAATCCCCCTCCTTCGAGTCCACTTCTAAATTGGCCCAATTCATCTTTGATTGTCTTTTAAAATTTTCCCTGAAGTTTGCATACTGTTTTAATTTGGCTCGCGCATGGGTGAAGTGTTCTGGGCATGGTTTATTTGCTTTTTCAGTTCTCGCGAATTTACGCACGCTACATTTGGATCCTAATTTTGGTTTCAACCGCTTATTTTGTTTATTAATTGTCCCTTTTATTTCATTTTTATTTTAATTATTTTATTATTATTATTATTATATGTATAATTCATTATTTCTTTAATTTATTTAGCATTTAACTTTTAAAAATTTATTTAAACATACGTTTTGGATTACTTTATTATGATTATTATTATTATTTATTTATTTATTTTATTTATTTGTTTCAATTGTAAAGTATAATTTTAAAATTCTATTTTATGTAGTATTATTCTAAATTCTTGTATAATATTTAAATAAAATACTTTTATATATTATTATTGTACATATATAATTATGATGAAATTAGTTTTATTTCATATACATTGTTAATTCTATTTTATTTTTATAGTTACTTTTAAATCTATTTAATATATATATTTTCTTTTCAAATCTATTATGTAAATATTCTCTTTTAAATTTTTATATATATATATATTTAAATTTATTTATGTATAATTCGATTATCTTTAAAAGATCATTGTATATTTTATTTGTCGTAACCATTTTTTTTGAAAAAAAGGGAACGACTTTAAAACGAAAATGGAGTCGCCACCAATCCTTTTGATGAGGTGTGATCGGATCACCTTAAATTAAATCATTTTAATAAAAGTTAAGATTTACTAAAACGATAATTTTTTGGTCTACGAAAATTAGAGAACGAGTTCGGGAGTCGGTTACTCACGAGGAAGGATTAGCACCCTCGATACGCCCAAAATTGGTACCTAGTTGATTAATTAGTGTCTTAGTGTCTAAAATTTGAAAACTTGAAAGAATTTAAAATACGATTCTTCTTTGTAAAGAAAATGCTCAAATGTTAAAGACCTTCTCGTCTCAAAATATAAAATGTTACATCCAGTAAGTTAGGACACGACATTTTGAATTTTCGAGAGCGAGCTTGCCTTTTATATAAAAATTCGTGTATTTCAAAAGGATATTCGGTTAGTTAAGGTGAACAAGGAAAATCGAAACCCAGTAATTTAGGGCACGTTTCCCCGAATTTCTGAACACCGAATATTGCCTTTACTTGCAAAAATCCTATTTCGAGGTAACAAAATGCCATACCCGGTAAGTTAGGGCACAACACCTCGTATCTCCGAGAATAAGTATTTTTCAAAACTCGTATTGCGTTTTAAAAGAGTATCCCGTTATTTAGGTTAAATGAGAAAAATCGAAAACCCAATAAGTTAGGGCACGATTGTCTCGAATTACCAAATACGAAATATCACTTTTATGAAAGAATCGTTTTAAGGCATCAAGTGAAAAACATAATGTTATTTATGGTAAAACATGAGAGCAAATTATGGTGCTAATATGTAATAACATAATAATAGGTGCGACAATGTCAAAAATAATAATATGAGCAATTATAAAAGGTGAAATAATAGCAAGGCTAGTAATATGCAAATATAAACAAATACATGAGGAAAATGAAATGATCGAGCGTGTAAAAATAAATAAAACACGCAAAATAAAAATGACAATGATAATGAAAGCGATAATAATAATATAAATAATAATAGTATGAAACGATAATAACACATGGTATTAAACATGGTAATAATAATGTAAATATAAAATATTAGGGAACATATATATGTACAACATATAATACTAGATTAAAATATATATACAATATTTATTGAAAACAATAATAATAAGAAATAACTAATGATAACGGTATATAAATATATACATATATGTACTAAAATATATACGTAATAATAGAAATAAAATGTATATGTAGTATTAAAATATATACATAATATATACATACTAGAAATAATAATATTGAAACACAAATATTACATGAAATATACACACACATGCATATATATATATATATATATATAATGATATTAGAAGTATGTATAAAAATAAAAATAGTATAATAAAAAGTGGAAAATGATGATAATAATATATGAATAAAAAAACACATATATATACATACATATATCAAGAACATATTTATGATAATAGTGTTGAGTATTAAAAGTATGTATACAATATAGACAAAAATATATACATAATGTAGTATTGAAAATATTTACATAATATAAAAATATATGAATAATATGATATTAAAAATATATACATAAAATATAATAAATATATATATATAATATATATATATATAAAATGTATAAAATATATATAATACATACACATTAGAAATAATAATAATAATAATGTTACAAAACAATTATTAATAATTCCTCATAAATATATACATATATATGTTAAAAATAAATACATATTAATATTAAGATGATGATAAAATAACCATTGATAACTTTACATATAAATATATATGTAAATAAGTGTAATAATAGTAATTATAATACTAATACTAATAATAGACATAATAATAGTAGTAAAAATAATATAAATAATGTGTACATAATGATATGATAATAAAAAAGGACGATACGATATAATAATAACGTAAGGAAAATATTAATATTTATAATAATAGAAAATAAAAGAGTGTATTTAAAAGTATATATATAATATTATTGGAACTAATATTAAAAATTAAAATAGCAAAGATAATATAAAATCAACTTAAATTAAAAAATGACTAAATTCAAATTAAAAACGAAGTTTTGGGGCAAATTAAAAATAAAAAAGGGGCGCATGAAACAACGGAGGGCCTAAAGTGCAATAACCCCCTTTCTAAAACACATAGCATCAGCTAAGATTAAATTAAAAATCGCGACAAATTTTAGGGCCAAATTAAAAATAAAAAATGACTTAATTGCAAAGTAATAAAAAAGCGGAGGGGCTAAATGCGCAAATAACCCCTCCAATGAAAACACGCGGATCCTGAAGTTGGAGCGGGTCGGGTCGCAGGTCGGCCATGGGTTAAGGACCAAAACGACGTCGTTTTGGCATTAGTGACTTAAGCCCCAAACGACGTCGTTTTGATTGGCTATATAAGTCAAATTTCCCTTAAAAAAAAAACTCATTTTCCCCATTTCATAAAAAAAAAACTAACCCCTTCTCTCAAACTCTCTCAATGCCTTCTTTACTCCGGCCAAACTCTGGCTAAGGTCCGGTCAGCCACCACCGTGAGCTCCGCCGCCGGCCACCACGCACGGTGGTCGAAAATTCAAAAAAAAAATATTTTTTTTATATTTTTTATATGCTTTTAAGATATATGTATATATAAAGAAAAAGAGAAAGAAAAAAGATTTGAAAAGAAAAAAAGGAAACGCAAATCACCTCTTTTCGGTTTTGATTTTGTTTTTCGTTTCTTTCTCTTTTTTGATGTTCAATCTCGATTATGTGTTTGAGAAATATGTTGTTTTCATTGATTCAAAAAAAATTTTTTTTTTTGCTTTTACATACCTTCCCTCTTTTTTCTTTTTTTTACTATAATCCGTTCTCTTATTTTTTTATTTCAATATTCGTGTTTTTGTACCCAAAAAATCCAGGATTTCAGGCTTTATAACCGAAATACAATGGATTTGCTATTGTCTATTTCCTTGTTTTCTTGCTTCTTTTCTGCCTCTTTTTGTTTTTTTTCTTCTTTTGACTTTTGCAGGTGTAAGTGGAGCAAGTAGAGCAAGTGGTGGTGGCTAGGTTTTTTCTTTTTTTTTTTGGCTGAAAATTAGTTAAGGCTGTGGGCTAATTGGGCTTTTAGGGTTTTAATAATTGGGTTTTTTTAGATGTTGGGATTTTTAGCCCGGGAAAAATTTGGGCTGTACAACTGCCTCTCTTTGCTTGTTGTCGTGCAACGAGAACAAAGCAAAGACTATAAAAGGACCAATTTTGCCCGGGCTCGCCAAGTCTTGAGTTCTTGATCCTTGATCTTCTTTAAATGGCCTCTTGACGGCTTCAATCGCTTCACTCGCAACTCGGAAGGTGATATCGCTATCTTTGATCTGCTCCCGTCTAATCTGAGACGCCAAATCATTATCTTCGATCCGCTCCCGTCTAATACAGAGACGCCAAATTTGCTTCTTCAATCTACTCCTTGCAAACTCATGACTGTCATGTTGATATCTTCGATCTGCTCTCCGTCCAACATAGAGACGCCAAATCTGCTTCTTCGATTTGTTCCCTGAAAAAACAGAGATGCCAAATTATCTTAGATTTGCTTTAACTTAAGTACGTGAAAGCCTAATCAGCTACGTCTTCGATTTGCTCCTTGTAAGCACAATGATGCTAAACCATCTTGGATCTGCTTCAGTATAAACATCTGAAGGTTGGATCTGCTATGTGTCTACCATTCATCGAAGTGGAGATACCAGACTTCGATTTGTTCTCTGACAATATAGAGATGCCAAATCATCTTAGATTTGCTTTAACGTAAGCACGTGAAAGCCAAATCAGCTATGTCTTCGATTTGTTCCTTGTAAGCACAAGGATACCAAACCATCTTGGATCTGCTTCAGCATAAACATCTGAAGGTGAGATCTGCTATGTATCTGCTCTCTATTGAAGTAGAGATGCAGACTTCGATTTGTTCTCTGACACTACAGAGACGACAAATCATCTTGGATTTGCTTCATCGTAAATACGTGAAAGCCAAATCAGCTATATCTTTGATCTGCTCCCCGCTGAATACAGAGAGATAAGATCTGTCATCTTGGATCTGCCCCGATGAAGGTCAGATTTGCTATGCTGCAGCCTATTACCCTACTGTTTTGGGTTTTAAAGTGCGCCGTCTCCGATAGCCTGTAAAAGTGATTATGCTTGATAATTGAGGATGCTATGCTCGAAGTGAGTCAAATGTTCCTAATTAAACATGTTATGATGCAGAATGTCATGAATATGACCCCTATCCTAGACGTCATCATTCATTCCTTCATTTGCCTTTCTTTTCTCAAAGTTTCATTTATGCTCAGCCTGTAAGCCGTCCTCCAATGCTACAATCTACTGAGGATGTCTGTAAGAACTGAATTATTGGCTTTGTCTATTTTCCTTTAGGACTGGAAGAAAAGAATTCCTCGAGTTCCTTCATCTTTTACTTGCGTGAATTTCTCATACAATTGTCCTGTTTTAGTTTCTTGTATTATCTAGAAATTCCATAGTAATGCGCAAAACTTCGTTTGTAAATATACTTAGTTCATCTATCATTATTTCAATGCAACATAGTGAAAGACGAATAAATTTTTAAGAATAATTAGATTTGAATAATTTATCAAAAAGATACAAAAGGGAATTAATCTGCTAGCCTATCTTCTAGAAGAAATAGAATCTAAAGATAGCAAACAAGATAGAAGTTAGATCCTCTAGATATCGCCGCTTGAGTGCTTATACACCAGCTCCATGAAGTCTTTCTTGAGTTCAAAATGTGTTTAAAAGATCCTAAGTACTCCGTTGATGTCCCAGTTTGTAGCATTCTTCGCTCTTTGTAACAAGATCACTGTGTACTCTTCAAAATTTGAGCTGCCCTTTCGGGTTTTCGATTCAAAACCCCTTTGGTCACAAGGTGCCCTTTGCGGGTTTTCACCTTGGCCTCTCCGTTTTTGATTTTTTTTTTTAAATCTCAAGGCACCCTTTGCGAGTTTTCACCTTAGATTCTCTTCTTCTTTAGACAAAGTATTTTTTAATTGAGTCCGAGTTCATTGGATTGGGTAAACTTTTCCCATCCATTTCCGCTAAGATCAATGCACCACCGGAGAAAGCTTTCTTCACGACATACGGCCTTTCCCAATTCGGCATCCATTTTCCTCTAAAATCCTTTTGAATAGGAAAGATCTTTTTCAGTACAAGGTCTCCCTCATGGAATTCTCTTGGTCGAATTTTCTTGTCATAAGCTCGCATCATTCGCTTTTGATACATCTTACCATGTCGAATGGCTTTTAGCCTCTTTTCCTCAATCAAGTTCAACTGGTCATACCGGGATTGAACCCACTCAGCTTCATCTAACTTTACTTCTGTCAAAATTTGAAGAGAAGGTATTTCTACTTCAATAGGTAATACTGCTTCCATCCCATAAACTAACGAGAATGGAGTTGCCCCAGTAGAGGTTCTGATAGATGTTCGGTAGGCTAGGAGTGCAAATGGCAACTTCTCATGCCAATCTCTATAGCTTTCAGTCATCTTCCCCACTATTTTTTTAATATTCTTGTTGGCGGCCTCCACTGCCCTATTCATTTTTGGACGATAAGGGGAAGAATTGTGATGCTTGATCTTGAACTGGTCGCAAACCTCCGCTATCGTTTTGTTGTTTAGGTTCAATGCATTGTCGGATATGATCTTCTCAGGTATTCCATACCGACAAATGATCTCTTTCTTCAAGAATAGACTCACAGCTGACTTAGTAACATTCGCATAAGAAATGGCCTCTACCCATTTTGTGAAGTAGTCAATGACCACGAAGATAAACCGATGTCCATTTGAAACCTTAGGTGATATTGGTCCAATGACATCCATGCCCCACATGGAAAAGGGCCATGGAGAAGTCATAATATGTAGAGGTGAAGGTGATACATGTATCTTGTCTCCATAAATCTGACACTTATGACATTTCTTGGCGTAGTTGATACAATCCCCTTCCATGGTAGACCAATAATATCCAAATCTCATGATTTGTCTAGCCATCGTTAACCCATTTGCATGTGTCCCGCATACGCCTTCATGAACTTCTTCTAAAATTAGCTTAGCTTCCACGGCATCAACACATCTCAAAAGTACTTGGTCTTTCCTTCTCTTGTACAAGATATCCCCGTCCAAGACATAGTCGCAAGCTAGCCTTCTCAACGTTCGTTTGTCATTTTCATTGGCTTGTTCAGGGTATTTACGATCCCTCACATATCGTAATATATCCTGATACCAAGGGTTATCATCCTCTTCTTCCTTCTCAATGTTGCAACAATGTGCTGGAGCCTCGTAGACACTCATTTGAATTGGTCTTATCTCTTCTTCTTTATTTGCCTTAATCATTGAAGCCAAGGTTGCTAAAGCATCTGCCATCTGATTTTCGTCTCGTGGGAAATAATTGAAGGTGACGTCATCAAACTCCTTAAGCAACCCCAAAACTACCTTTCGATAATTGATCAATTTAGGGTCCCTTGTTTCCCATTCACCTCTGAGTTGATAAATTACCAACGCAGAATCTCCATATACTTTTAGGGTTTTTATATCTCGCTCTATAGCTGCTTGTAGTCCCATGATGCATGCTTCATACTCAGCTATATTATTCGTGCAATCAAAGTCTAACTTGTACGTGAAAGGGTAGTGATTGCCATTTGGGGATACCAAGACTGCCCCGATTCCATTTTCGACTGCATTAGAAGCCCCATCAAAATTGAGCTTCCAAGAAGAATCTTCGGCCGCTGTTATACACATCAACTCCTCATTTCGAAAATCAAAGTTCAATGGCTCATAATCCTCTAGAGCCCTACTGGCCAAGAAATCTGCTACCGCACTTCCTTTTATAACCCTCAGACTTATGTGGATTAATCAAATTCTGAAAGCAAAATTTTCCATCTCGCCATCCTTCCATTCAGAGCCGTTGACTCCATCATGTATTTCAATGGATCAAGCTTTAAGATGAGCCAAGTGGTATGGTATAGCATGTACTGTCTTAATCTCCGAGTTGTCCAAATCAGAGCACAACATAACTTTTCAATCGGTGGATATCTCATCTCACAGTCAGTGAACTTCTTACTGAGATAATAGATTGCCTTCTCCTTTTTCCCTGACTCGTTATGCTGGCCAAGCACACATCCCATAGAATTACTGAACACTGACAAGTACAGTATTAACGGCTTATCTAGGCAAGGTGGAGATAATACCGGAGCATTCAAAAAATACTGCTTAACCTTTTCAAAAGCATTCCGGCATTCCTCATCCCAAGTACCGTGATTGTGCTTTCTGAGGAGGCGAAAGATAGGGTCACATTTTTCGGTTAGTTGTGAGATGAACCGAGCGATGTAATTCAACCTTCCTAGGAATCCTCGAACTTTCTTCTGAGTACGTGGTGGAGGTAACTCTCGTATGGCTCTGACCTTGTCTGAGTCGACTTCAATTCCCTTTTCACTGACTACAAAGCCTAATAACGTTCCCGATCTGGCTCCAAAGGTACACTTTGCTGGATTGAACTTCAACTGAAATTTTCTCAACCTCAAGAACAATCTTCTCAAGACCTCAATGTGCTATTTTTCTGTATATAACTTGGCAATCATATCATCAACGTATACCTCAATATATTTATGCATCATGTCGTAAAATAAGTTTACCATGGCCCGTTGGTATGTTGCCCCTGCGTTCTTCAGTCCAAATGGCATCACTTTGTAGCAAAAGGTGCCCCATAAGGTTATGAATGTGGTTTTATCCATGTCCTCTAGATGCATCTTTATTTGATTGTATCCTGAGAAACCATCCATGAAGGAAAACAACGAATATCCTGCTGTGTTGTCCACCAAAGTGTCTATATGTGGTAGAGGGAAATTATCTTTGGGGCTAGCTTTATTTAAATCTCTGTAATCAACACACATTCGTACCTTCCCGTCTTTCTTAGGAACTGGTACAATGTTAGCTACCCATTCAGAGTATTTCACTTCTTGTAAGAACCCTGCATCGAGCTGCTTTTTAACCTCATCTTTTATTTTTAGAACAATGTCCGGCCGCATCCTCCGCAACTTCTGTTGGACTGGCTTACAATCCTGCCTTATCGGAAGACGATGTACTACAATGTCAGTACTTAATCCGGGCATGTCCTGATATGACCAGGCGAAGATATCTTTAAACTCTCGAAGCAACTCAACCAGACTATGCCTTGTGTCCTCGGTAATCAATGTTCCAATTTTCAACTCTTTCCCTTCCTCTAGGGCTATATTCTCTATTGCCTCTTTCTCATGTGGTGTGATTTGTTTCTCCTCCTGCTTTACCATTCTTAACAGATCGAGGGATACGTCACGATCGTGGACATTTTTAAAATCTTGAGATTCTTCTAAACACATGTCTTGCTCGTAAGAGAAATCAGGAATGGCAGTATCAGTGCTCATATCATTGATATCTAGAGACTTGTGGGGTATGAAAGAGTATACAAAGAATGAATGAATCTAAGAATGATTGTTTTTGTGCTATGAATAAAAGAATAAGAATTATCAAAATTTAAATGAATATTGGTTGGGAAAAATAAAGCAATGCTTGTTTAAAATTGATAAAAGTTATGTTTTATTTAAATAATTATAGATGAACATAAGCCTGTTTCACAAATATAATCTTACTATTCCTAGGCCCTAGAGTAACAAACATGTTTTGAGAATTACTCTGAAAAATTCGTAAAGACTACAGGAACATCCTCCGAAGTCCAATTATTCAGAGAACTCCCCGGTTCGTAAGGGTGAATGCCCTCGAGGCTTCTTTGCTCCGATCCTTCATTGTGCATAGCATTAACTTGATGACTTTCCTTTATTAGCAGTCCTCCTGATTTAAAGGATTTGGATATAGGTGGGAATGTCATTGGTTCCCACTCCACTTCTCTTCCATTCAAACGTGCATTTCTTCTCACTTGGCGTCTCTCAATCTCCTGCCTTTTGTGCTTATGGTCTAGCTTGAAGCCTAAACCAAAGCGATCTTTCTTCTCAATCAGTTTTGGGATTTGAGTCCTTGTAACTGTCTTCCTAGTCCTTTTCCTGGCAATGCCTCTTTTCCCATCATCATTTGCAGAGCCATCCTTGTGGCTCTAGACATTTTGGGTATCGGCATCTCACTTCCTTCCAAAATGAAGGTTGCATTGATGATTTCTAAAGAGCGAAAAGAACAATCAATAGCCTCTTCATTCGCCTCGACATAAGGGGCCTTGCTAGTGACTGCTGCTATAATGTCCTCCTCCGCATTGATGGTTATTAACTGCCCATCTGTCACTAACTTCAACTTTTGGTGCAATGAGGAGGGCACTACTTCTGTCGAGTGTATCCATGGTCTCTCCAATAAACAATTATAGGATGGTTTGATATCCATCACCAGGAAATCAACTTCATATGTATTTGGCCCAATTTCCAAAAGGATGTCAATTCGTCCCATCACTTTTCTTTCGGTTCCATCGAAGGCTCTTACCACATTGTGACATGTTTTCATATGTGAACTGTCAATGGGTAATATGTTCAATGTGGATAATGGAAGGACGTTCAAAGCTAATACACTTGGAAGCGTGTAACCCTTGCACCGAGTAGTGATGTGTAAGGCCTTGGTTGATCCTATGCCCCCAGGTGGGATTTCATCATCATTGAAGTAGATAAAATTATCCACGCTAATATTATTCACCAACCGGTCCAGCTTGTTAACGGATATGTCATGGGTGACATATGTCTCGTTAAGCACCTTCATCAATGCTTCCATATGCGCCTCAGAACTTAAAAGTAGAGCCAATACTGATATACGAGCTGCCTGTTTGCGTAACTGCTCGACCACATTATATTCGCTATGCTTAAGGAACTTCAAAAATTCCTTAGCCTCCTCCTCCTTTACCGGCTCTTTGATGGGCATTTCAACTTCTTTTTCTTTCTCCACACTAGCATTTCTTATTTTTGTGGACTCCTCTCTGATGCTTACAACATCATACTGTTTCCCACTCCGCGTATGAGAACCCTCAATTTGTATATCCTTGGACGCACTGGCTACATCTTCTTTCTTCGGCAACGACACATGGCAGTTATAACTCCATGGCACCCTTTTGTTATCCTTATAAGGAAAGGATACAGGTTTATGGATTACAACCTTGGGCCTAGTTTGCGTCCCCATTTCATTATTCCTCGGCAAAGAAATAATAATTCTTGGCCGGCTAATTTCTTGTTGTTTATCTTCCGACGCATTTATTTCTTTTTTATAAGAACTGCCTTAAAAAACTTGCAGCTCTTTATTATCAATAAAGCCTTGTACCAAGGCTTTGAATTCTTCACAATTTTGGGTCTCATGACCCTTTTTTCCATGGAACTCACAGTAATTCCTCATTTCTTTTCTTTCTTTCTCAGAGGCTATCATCCCTCTCTTCACCATCTCTTTCCAAATTACCCTCAAAGGCATTCTCACCTCAGCAACATTTTCCTTGATTATTCCTTCCTTAGTTCCATCAATGGCATTCACTCCTTGGTTGACATGATCTGGTAACGGATTTTCAGCGTTAGGGGTATTGTCGAATCTCACAACCCCCATCTTGATAAGCCTTTCAACGGCCTTCTTAAATCCAGTGCAATTTTCAATTGAATGTCCTGATATTCCCTCATGATATTCGCATTTAGCATTTGCATCATACCATTTGGGGTACGGGGGCTGTAACAGTTTCAAGTGAAATGGAACAATAGCGTGTGCATCATATAGGCTTTGATTAAGCTCCCGATACGTCACAGGGATAGGCGTAAATTGCATCCTCTCCGAATTCTGTCTTAATCCTGATTCCTGTCTTTGAATACTTTGCTGCCCACCTGTAGCCACTTTAGGCTGACTAATTGTGACTGCCTTCGAATTGAAACTACTTGTGTTGTTTACCTCATTGTCTTTTCTTCTTGGGGCCGATCTTTTGGCTGCTTCCCCCTCAATTTTTCCACCCCTTATGGCATTCTCAATCATTTCTCCTGCCATGACTATGTCTGCAAAACTTTTGGTAGTGCTTCCAATCATGTGGGTAATAAATGGAGCCTTCAAAGTGTTAATAAATATCATGGTGGTTTCCTTTTCCAACAATGGTGGTTGTACTTGCATTGTCACCTCCCTCCATCGTTGTGCATATTACCTAAAACTTTCATTAGGCTTTTTCTCCATGTTTTGAAGTGTGATCCTATCTGGCGTCATATCAGTCACATGGTTATACTGTTGCATGAAAGCCTGTGCAAGATCTCTCCATGAACTGATTCTTGCACGGCTCAACTGATTGTACCACCTAGCCGCCGCTCCCACTAGGCTCTCCTGAAAATAATGGATCAATAGTTGATCGTTGTTCACATAACCAGTCATTCTTCTACAAAACGTTGTTATGTGTGCTTCTGGGCAAGTAGTCCCGTTGTACTTTTCAAACTCTGGCATCTTAAATTTATGATGAAGCACCAAATCTGGAACCAAACTGAAGTCTTTGGCATCAATCCCATGATGATTGCCAGCGCCTTCTAAAACTCTAAACTTCCCCTCTAACCACCTGCAACGATCTTCTAATTGTTTCAAGGATTCAGTGGCCATTCTTTCCTTCTCCATTAAATCCAGATCAGGAGTAATAGGGTTGATCGAGCTATCACCCAAATTATTTCCCAACCCAGATGGGAAATTTATGGGGATTCCAGCATCCACCGGCCTATGTTGAGGCCTCACTGTGACAGATGGCCTTCTAGGAGGTGCCTCGGTTTGCAGGGGCACATGAGGCAGAGTAAAACCCAGAGGAGGACCTTCATTATCCTCTTCAATAATCGCCATGGGAGCTTTTCCTTTATCAGTAGCTCTCAGCAGCTGAGCCATTTCAACCATCATGTTTCTCTGAGCCTCTAG
Organism: Gossypium arboreum; assembly: GCF_025698485.1. NCBI lineage: Eukaryota > Viridiplantae > Streptophyta > Magnoliopsida > Malvales > Malvaceae > Gossypium > Gossypium arboreum. The sequence goes on from NC_069080.1 coordinate 10,731,583, forward strand.
CATCTACTCTCTCATTTCATTCTGTATTTTGGCCAACTGTTCTTGCATTTGATCTTGCATATCTTTTTGTAATTGCTCGAACCTTTGATCCATGTTCTTAGTTTTAGTACGAGTGCCGTAAGGATGTGTGATTTCCAGGTTTTCTTTTCTACATTTCTGGAAGTAAACTTTAACTAATTAGGATATTTCTATAACTTTGAATGCATATGATGTGATGTAATGCAAATGCATGAATGCAAAAAAAAAAAGTGTTGATTCTAATTCAATTTCATTAGAAGAACTTCACTAGAAGAAAAATTTCTTTACATAGAATGGATGATTACATATACGACTTCGCCCTAATGCCTAAAGCCTTAATTTTCCTAAGAAGCCAAGCTAAGTTTCAACCTCGATCTGATTTTGACTCGTACTTTAAGCTCAATACATTAACCTGAACTGCCAAGGTTTGCAAGTGATCGGCTACCTCCCGAACCTGAGCCACAGCTTCGCCCATGACATAGTTTCTTTCTCTAATCTGGTCTTGAGAGTGGTGAAGCTGTTCCCTACAATGGTCGTTGTTTGCCTCAAGAAGTTCTACTCGAATTTTTCTATTTCGCAGCGCAATCTCGAGTTCCTCTACTCTCCCTTTCAACTCCTCAATCCTGCTCAGACTAACCTTCAGCTCCATTATAGAATCACGGCCACGATGTTGATGTAGTGATCTCTCCAATTCAGCCACCCGAGTTCGTAACTTCTTCTTTTCTTTTTGACTTTCTATCAAACTCTTTTTCAGAGTGTCCTATCGTTCTCGGGCATCTTGAAACTTTTTCTCCCAATGGTCAGATCTAGTCTTTTCCTATTTGATCTCTTGGCGCCATTGCTCCGACGTTTTACCTAAACCGGCAATTTTTATCGACATGCGCAGCTTCTTGTAATCAGTTTTCAGACTATCCAGATCTTCCTCGGCCTTGTTCTTTTCTTTCCTTAATTTCTCGGCCTCTAGCTTGTGGATATCGACGTCTAATCCCAACTTCATTTTCTCTTCCTCTAGCTGCTCTATCTTCTTTCTCATCTCAGAGTTCCTTTTCTCAAAGTCTTGCCTAATGATCTCTAACTCGGATGGAATGACTCGTAAATGCTCCTCTATTGGTTGAGTGCTCCCTTGATTCGGTCTAGGGATGTTGTCGTTGGCTCTCCTACCCCGCCACTATTTATACTCGGGGGTCGTCATCGGGCCTGTGGTGAATCCTTTCATTCTCCGAGTTTGGTTCCAAGCATCTGATATCTCTCGAACCCTCCTCTTATAATTATCATCTTTATAGGAGAACTCACATTGTGCCAACCCTTGTGTCACCGGTATAAACTATCTTGATCGGTACTGCCTTAGCACCATCAGTAGAGCGTATCCAACGGCTCCCCATATTCCAGCTAGAGGGACCCAGTCAAAATCACCGCACCTCTATAAGATCTCGTCAGGAATCAACCACGGAACTCTCTATTCAATGTCTTCGGCCCGCAAATTTTGGAGAATAGCTATCCACTTCTCTTCTGAGATGTCGTCCCTCATTGATGGGGCCACTAATTCTCTTAATGGGGAATAATCCTTAGAGAATACTCGGTAGAAGACCTTCTCCACCTTCCAAAAATGACTGTGGAACCAAGCCAAAAGAAGCTGTGCACAACCAATAAATCTTCCCTCGCTCACTCTCCGGCATGCATTCAAGGATCTGAAAGTTTTCGCTAGGATTACCGGAACAGGTGTAGTACCTTTATCAAGTCGATCGAATAAATCCGAGACGGCTTCATCTATGTGTCCGAGTGCTTTAGGAAAGAAGATCAAACCGTAGAGGCTTAAGGCAAAAACATCAACCCTTTTCTTTAAATCCGGGTGCACAAGAATCAAGTCCCTCAAATTCCTCCAAGGAATACACTTACTATCCCCTTTTTGCTTGATGCGGGCTGCAACCCATTGCTTGCTCATCCCCGTTGTATTCATCAACTTCTTCAAAAAGGGAGGGATGTTGACAGGTCTTGAATAGGCCCTATCGGCCTAAATCTTTGGGCAATTAAGTAACGCCATGTATTCCTCCACAGTAGGTACTAAGTCGACTCCTCCTAAGGTGAAGCAACTGTAAGCAGGGTTTTAAAACTGTGCGAGGGCCCGGAATAAGTACTTATCAACCTTTACATCGAGCAAATAGGGTAGGTCACCGTAGTTACAGTAAAAGAGTTGTTTGACTTCGCCATTCCAACTATTCCATATATCCCTTAACTCTTGCAGGTCATTCTGAGTCACACTGATGCGAGTGAAATCCCACAACTCCGACTCATATCCCTCGGTCAAACTATCTCATTTCTCTTGTTGCGTTCCTTCGGACCACACTCGGACGGCCGCATTATCCTTCACTCTATCAAGAAATCCTTTTTCCATGCTAAACTCTTCTATTTAGTAACCGAACGTAAATCAACACCCTTTCATGATGAGATGCCATGCGAAAATGATCAAAACACAACAAGTCAGTATTATATACAAAGAATAGAATTTAAAGCAAATAAAGAGTAAATAAACACCTACTAGGGTAACCACTAGAGTTCGGTGTGGTTCTACCTAGGGTAGACTCTTAGGGCTTTTCACATGCGGTTTGGTTCTAAAGAAAGGTACTTGAACCAGCAGATTCCTCGATCCTCACCCATTATAGGCTCATACAGACCGAGTTCGATTCAAGGGAATACATTTCCCTACGGCTATACGGAGATGAAAACCTCACGAAGACGCAGGTACGAATGTATCCCAAAAGCAATTTACTAGCCCATGCGGAGGTAAAAACCTTACGAAGGCATAGTTTCTCACTTCCACTTAAAAGATGTGACCACAACGGTCATGCAATGCAATGTGTGAGGATATACACATAAGAACTTGAAGCAATAAAAAGATAGAAATAAGATGACGAAAAACCATAAGAAAAGCATATGAAACGAAAATGAAGGGATCATAAATGTAAAACGAAAAATAAATTTTCAAATTTCAATGAAGGACAAAATTTAATCAATTTATGGCTCGACTCTCGAGCTCCCCAGCGGAGTCGCCAAGCTATCGTAACCATTTTTTTTGAAAAAAATGGGGATCGACTTTAAAACGAAAATGGAGTCGCCACCAATCCTTTTGATGAGGTGTGATTGGATCACCTTAAATTAAATCATTTTAATAAAAGTTAAGATTTACTAAAACGATAATTTTTTGGTCTACGAAAATCAGAGAATGAGTTCGGGAGTCGGTTATGTACAAGGAAGGATTAGCATCCTCGATACGCCCAAAATTGGTACCTAGCTGATTAATTAGTGTCTTAGTGTCTAAAATTTGAAAACTTGAAAGAATTTAAATACGATCCCTCTTTGTAAAGAAAATGCTCAAATGTTAAAGACCTTCTCGTCTCAAAATATAAAATGTCACATCCAGTAAGTTAGGACACAACATTTTGAATTTTCGAGAGCGAGTTTGCCTTTTATATAAAAATTTGTGTATTTCAAAAGGATATTCGGTTAGTTAAGGTGAACGAGGAAAATCGAAACCCAGTAAGTTATGTGACAGCCTTAAAACGCCCTAGTCGGAAAGCGGTTTCGGGACCGCTAAACCGAGTCATCAAATTGTTTGAACATGGTATTTATTGTCTAAAATGTGTAAATATGGATGTGTGAAAGTTTCAAACTTCGATTTAGTCGATTTCATGTGAATTCAGTTAGTAGGACTTATATGAGAAAATTTAGAAATGTGCTAGGCAAATGCAAAGTGGCCTAATAATGCATGTTGTGAAAATAAGGGATTTGCATGTCAAATTTCCCTAAATATAAGCCTAGTGGCCGGCCATGACAAGAGTGATGGGCAAAGGAAACATGTTTCCAACATGTTTGGCTAGTGATGTATGTAGGAAACAATAAAATAGAAAGCTAGTAGTAAAGAAATGGAAAAAAAAAAAAAAGAGAATGGTGAGTGTCCCCCCCCCATTGTCGTGAGTTGAGGAAAAAGAAAGAAAAAAAATTTGTTGTTCATCCTTTCTCATTTTTGTTACAATTGCCATGACTTGAGAAGAAGAAGGAGTGTTCATGTTTTCTTTCTTTTGCAATTGTCGTAACTAGAGGAAGAAGAGGAAGCAAGATTCGGCCAAGGTGGTCCTTTAGATCAAGGTATGTTCAATGATATTTTTGGAAGTTTACACAACCTTTGGGTGATGAGTCTAAATTCTATCTATCCCATGGTTGGATTTGGGGTTGTCGGAGAGTTAGGCTTTGACTAAGAAGCTTAAAAAATTTTAGTTGATACCTTGATGCTATTAACATGTTAGTTATATGTATGTGTTAAATTGCTTGTTATGTTAGCATGAAAGTTGAAGTTGTTAAGTCATTTTGTTGGAGGTGCGAATTTAAGACTAAGAAGAGAATGAGTATTCGCTAACATAGTTGAAAGGGGATGTTGCCGATTTTTAGATTTAGATTATGGGAGTGGCTATAATGGGCATTAAGATGTTTAACTTAAGAAATGTAGTCACATGTGGATTTATGTGATAATACAAATAGAGGTGAAGCTATGCTAGATTGGGAAAAAGTCGATCAAGTGTGCATGAGAAGAATTTAGGCGTTTAGATGATGTTATAGATGACATTGTACATGTATATATATATTCGGCCATTAAAGTGAGTATGTAGGTGATGTTGAATCAAATTTTTGGTGCATATTCGGTTATGTGTATATATATATATATACATAAGTATGCCCATTCGTGATGTTACCTTTAATTATGTGTATAATCGACTAAATGGGTAATTAGTAAGAGTGGTTGCCGAATATACAAACATACATATGCATGTGTAATTGAATTGTAAATGTTTAGCAAGATGATTAAACTAGTTGATTTATTAATCAAGCTCAAGGAGTTAAAGGAGGAGAATCAAGCAAAGGAAAGAAGAAGGTCATCGAGTAGCCGACTTAGAACTATTTTACCCAACACAAGGTAAGTCACTAAGCATATATTTGGGATTGATTTAAATAGACATAATGTCTATGTAATTATGCCGAAAGGAATGATAAATTTATATACATGTATGTATGTGGTGATGAAAGTATTGAGTGAAAAGAAAAGAGGTGTGATGTATTGAGTTGTTGATTTCGGCACTAAGTGTGCGGGTATAAATGGGCACGGTGACAAGATTGGCACTAAGTGTGCGGGTTTAAAATTTGTACAGCACTAAGTGTGCGAGTTTGATTGTATAGCACTAAGTGTGCGAGCTGATTATATAGCACTAAGTGTGCGGACTCACTATATGCTTTTGCATCACTATTGGCACTGAGTGTGCGACATTATCGAGTTGATCATGGACAGCGGATCGGGTAAGTACCTTGAGCTCATGGCGAATAGGCACTATGTTCATGCTCGGGGTTGAGCTTGGTAAGCTTTAAATCTATGTGATGATTACAATTGTATGATTGTGGTGAAAATGAGTTGATGTATAAAAATGCCTCAAATATCCTATTGATTAGTATATGGAATGTGAATGTGTAACTTGGTATGAGATTGAATCGAAAGGGTCTAAGGAACTATGGTATAGTTCGGTATGGATGGAGCATTTAGCCTCGTTTCGTTGTTTCATTCTATGATAATTTTGTTAATAGATGGTTGTGAAATGCTTATGACTTACTGAGTTATATACTCACTCGGTGTTTTCTTGTCACCCATTTTAGGTCTCTTGGACTCGTCTCTTTTTGTGTGCTCGGAACCGTCAACGAAGTCATCACACCGGCGAGCAATCTTTTGGTATTGTCTTCTTAGTCAATCTAGGAGAACATTTGGCATGTATAAGCTCTTTGTTTTGTGAAATTTTGGGTTGTAAACTTTAAGCCATGCGAATATGGCCTATGTGGTCGGTTGAGTGGGGTTTTAAAACTTATAGTCGCGAGTCCTAGAAATCTTAATTTTGATAAGGTGGCCACAATTTGTGTAATGTATGATGGATTATTAGTATGGCCAAGGAAAATTTCATGAAATAGGCATAGTTTATTGCAGTAACTGTTGCGGACAGCAGCAGTGATGTGAGATCGAAAAATCACTAAAAATAGTAAAAGTGGAATTAAATGCTAAAAAAATTATGTAATCGAAGCTTGATGGGTCTATTTTCATATGGATGAAACAAAACGACCATATGAGCCGTATTTTAGGAGATATTCAAGTTTTCACGAGACAGGGCCAGAACAGTTTCTGGATCCCCTATTTCGAGTTTGAAAATCCATTATAAATTAACCAGAGAGAATTAGAAGTCATGCCCTATATGTGCAGATTCATTTGTGAGTCTAGTTTCTTTAGAAATAAACAGTATAAGTGTTGGAGCCCTGTACAGGAAGATATCCCAGTTGTAACGTGCAATGGTCAGTGTAGTCGAACCCTGAAACAGGGGAGACTTTAACTAATAAACTGTACCAATTTGCTCGACCAAAAATTCAAAAAAAAAATGTGCAAATGGAATTATGAGTCTAGTTTCAGGAAAAATTTATGGAACTAATTTTCGAGTTCTGGAACTCGAGATATGATTTTTAAGGTGGCAGTGATGCAGTTAGCTAGCCTGCCTGGAATAGAAAACAATAATTTATAAAGGGAGAAATAAATGAAGTAAGCCCGTTAACACCCCGTGTTCGACTCCGGTAACGACCACGGGTTAGGGGAGTTACAATTTGATTGGTATCAGAGCTATGGTTTAGTCGGTTCTAGGACTACCATAGCGCGTGTGAGTCTAGCTATACATGCCATAATGTTAGTGCTTAATAATGTGATGACTTCTAACGGTTAAAATTTTTGTTTGATTAGTAAATGGATCCCGGTGTAGAGAGAACCTTGGAGGATGACGTTGAAAGTGTGGCGGCTGCTCCTGCACAAGGGACGCCGCCTGTTGAACCTCAGTCATCTGCGAATAATCAAGGTGAGGGGGCTAAACAAGCCTTCTTCACCATGATGAATGAGTGGGTCGCGCAATATGCCCGAACCAATCCGGCTGTCCAACCATTCCTGAATTTGAATAATCCACCCCAAGAGCCCGTAATGCCATCGCCATCGATCCCGTGAGGATGAGTAAACCACCTGTAGACTTGATTAGGAAGCTCGGAGCCGAGGAGTTCAAGGCCATAGTTACTGATGATGCCGAAAGGGCCGAGTTCTGGCTTGATAACACCATTCGGGTGTTTGATGAACTGTCATGCACACCCGATGAATGTCTAAAGTGTGCCATATCCTTGTTGCAAGACTCAGCCTACTATTGGTGGAGGACCTTGATTTCCATAGTCCCAAAGGAACAAGTTACTTGGGATTTCTTTCAAACGGAATTTCGAAATAAATATATTAGTCAACGGTTCATCGATCAAAAGCGTAAGGAATTCTTGAAGCTCAAGCAAGGCCGTATGACAGTATCTGAATACGAACACGAGTTCGTAAGACTTAGTCGGTATGCTCGGGAGTGTGTGGTTGATGAGGTTGCTATGTGCAAAAGATTTGAAGAATGATTGAATGAAGATTTAAAGTTACTGGTGGGTATTTTGGAGATAAAAGAATTTGTAACACTAGTTGAACGAGCCTGTAAGGCGGAAGAACTTGGGAGGGAGAAGAAGAAGGCTGAATTTGAAGCTAGAGACCGTCAGTAAGAGATCGACGGTAAAGCTCCATTTTCAATTTGTAAAGAAGTTTAGGAGGACACAAATAAGTCAAGGACGACTGCGAGAGTTTCCATTAGAGCACGACCATCGATGGACTCACGAGCTACTTCGGTTGCTAGTGTGGGCAATAATCGTCAAGAAAAGCCTGAATGCCCCCAATGTGGAAGACGACACATAGGTGAATGTTGGGGTAAGTCTGCTAACAGGCTTTATACGGGATGTGGTTCGAAGGACCACTTCATTAGAGATTGCACGGAGTTAGATGAGAAGAATAAGATGCAAGGTACGAGACCTAGTGGAACGATGGCTAGAGGTAGACCCCCGAGAATTTCAGAAGGTAGGGGTGGTAATCAGAGTGGGGCCTCTGATACGGTGGTTCGATCCGAGACCCGTGCTCCTGCTAGAGCATATGCCATCCGCGCACGAGAGGAGGCATCCTCCCCTGACGTTATCACTGGTACTTTTACTCTCTTTGATACTAGTGTGATTGCATTGATTGACCCTGGCTCTACTCATTCATATGTATGTGAAACCTTAGCATCCAGTAAGACTCTACTTGTTGAGTCTACTAAGTTCGTAATTCGAGTGTCAAACCCTTTGGGTCAATACGTACTCGTTGATAAAGTGTGCAAGAGATGCCCTCTAATAATTCGAGAATCTGTTTTCCTACCGATCCGATGCTTCTACCATTTGATGAATTCGATATTATTCTTGGTATGGATTGGTGATCGTACATGATGCAGGTGGTGAACGCAAAAGGAAAACCATTGATTTGAGGAGTGCAAATAATGAGGTAGTCCGAGTCGAGTCTACTGATTTAAAAGGAGTGCCAGCGATAATATCTTCTATGACCGCTCAGAGATATGTGAAAAAGGGGTATGAAACATACCTTGCGTATGTGTTTGAGAGTAAAGAGACGGAAAGGAAACTTGAATCAGTACCAGTGGTTTGTGAGTATTCAGATGTTTTTCCTGAGGAGTTACCGGGATTGCCACCGGTTCGAGAAGTGGAATTCGGCATCGAAGTTGTACCTAGTACTACGCCGATCTCAATAGCCCCGTATCATATGGCATTAACGGAATTAAAGGAATTGAAGGTTCAATTGCAAGAATTGACGGATAGAGGTTTCGCTCGACCGAGCTTTTCTCCATGGGGCGCACCAGTGTTGTTTGTGAAGAAGAAGGATGGAACCATGAGATTGTGCATCGACTATCGTCAGTTGAATAAAGTGAGGATAAAGAATAAATATCCATTGCCACGTATTGACGATTTGTTTGATCAATTAAAGGGAGCCTCAGTGTTTTCAAAGATAGATTTGAGATCGGGTTACTATCAGTTGAGGGTTCGAGAATCGGACATACCCAAAACTGCTTTTAGAACGAGGTACGGTCACTACGAATTCTTAGTGATGCCGTTTGGGCTCACTAATGCCCCTGCGGTATTTATGGATTTAATGAATAGAATTTTCAGGCCATACTTGGATCGGTTCGTAGTTGTGTTTATCGATGACATTTTGGTCTATTCGAGATGAAATCGAACATCGAACACCGAGGCTAGTGTTGCAAATTTTACGAGATAAGCGTTATACGCAAAGTTCAAGAATGTGAATTTTGGTTGAGAGAGGTTAGCTTTTGGGGCACGTGGTGTCCGTGATCGGTCTCGTGGTGGACCCGAACAAAATTTCGCCATAGTCGATTGGAAACCTCCAAGGAATGTTACCGGTTAGGAGCTTTTGGGGCTTGCGGATACTATCGACGATTTGTGAAAGGTTTTCGATGATAGCTGCACCGATGATGAAACTACTCCAAAAGATGTTAAGTTCGAGTGGTTGGAATTTGTCAAGAAAGTTTCGATCGACTAAAACTGTTTAACCGAGGCCCCAGTGCTAGTACAAGTGAGTCCCAGAAAGAGTTTGTCATTTACAAAGTGACGCATCCTTGCTTGGGCTAGGTTGTGTGTTGATGCAAGAAGGTCGAGTTGTGGCTTACGCGTCGAGACAACTAAAACCGCATGAGAGAAACTATCCGACCCATGACCTTGAACTAGCAGCCATAGTGTTCGCCTTGCAAATATGGCGACATTACTTGTTTGGAGAAAGGTGTCATATTTATTCGGACCACAAAAGTCTTAAATATTTGATGACTCAAAGAGATCTAAATCTACGACAAAGACGTTGGCTTGAGTTGTTGAAAGACTATGAACTTGTCATTGATTATCACCCGGGAAAGGCCAACGTGGTGGCTGATGCTTTAAGTCCTAAAGCACTGTTTGCTTTGAGAGCGATGGATGCTCACCTATCCGTTTCACCCGATGAGGTACTAGTAGTTGAATTAGAGGCCAAACCGTCATTGATTCATCAAATACTTGAATCTCAGAAGGTCGACGCTGAATTGGTCGTTAAACGAGATGAATGTGTTTCGAATGAGGAATCGAAATTTCAGATTGACGACAATGATTGCTTGACATTCAAGGGTCGATTATGTATTCCAAGGAATTCGAAACTTATTTCGATGATTTTGAACGAGGCTCATAGTAGTCGAATGTCAGTCCACCCGGGTAGTACTAAAATGTACAATGACCTGAAACGCCAATTTTGGTGGCCCGGTATGAAACGAGACATTTCTGAATTTGTTTCAAAGTGTTTGATATGTCAACAAGTAAAAGCGGAACATCAAGTGCCATCGGGATTACTTCGGCCAATCATGATACCCGAATGGAAATGGGATCGAGTAACAATGGACTTTGTGTCTGGGTTACCGTTGACTCAGAATAAGAAAGACTCGGTCTGGGTCATTGTTGATAGACTGACCAAATTTGCTCATTTTATCCCTGTCCGCACGAATTTTTCACTCGATAAATTGGCAGAATTATATGTCTCCCAAATTGTTTGATTGCATGGGGTACCTATTTCTATCGTGTCGGATAGAGACCCAAGATTTACATCGCAGTTTTGGAAGAAACTACAAGAAGCATTGGGTACTAAGATGCATTTTAGCACCGCATTTCATCCCCAGACTGATGGTCAATCTGAATGAACAATTCAGATACTCGAGGATATGTTGAGATGTTGCGTCTTGGAGTTTTGTGGATCATAGGAGAGATATTTGCCTTTGATTGAATTTGCTTATAACAATAGCTTTCAGTCAAGTATTAAGATGGCACTTTACGAGGCTTTATACGGTCGTAAATGCCGTACCCCATTATTTTGGACTGAACTTAGTGAGAGTAAAATCTTCTGGGTTGATTTGATTAGAGACGCGGAACAGAAAGTAAAGGTGATCCGTGAAAGTCTAAAGGCAGCTTCGGATCGCCAAAAGTCGTATGCGGATTTGAAAAGAAAAGACATTGAATATCAGGTTGGAGACAAAGTATTTCTCAAAGTCTCACCCTGGAAAAAGGTACTTAGATTTGGCCGTAAGGGCAAATTGAGTCCAAGGTTCATCGGTCCGTATGAAGTATCCGAACGAGTTGGGCCAGTAGCGTACCGATTAATTTTACCCCCTGAGCTTGAAAAGATTCACAACGTTTTCCATGTCTCAATGCTTCGACGGTATAGGTCAGACCCGTCGCACGTAATCACTCCATCAGAAGTTGAAATTCAAGCCAATATGAGCTATGAAGAAGAACCGATTCGTATCCTAGCACGTGAAGTGAATGAGTTGCGAAACAAAAGGGTTCTGCTAGTGAAAGTGTTATGGCTCAAACACGGGATAGAAGAAGCTACTTGGGAACCCGAGAACTCTATGAAAGAGCGATACCCAAACCTATTTACCGGTAAGATTTTCGGGGACGAAAATTTCTAAAGAGGGGGAGAGTTGTGACAACCTTAAAACGACCCTAGTCGGAAAGCGGTTTCGGGACCGCTAAACCGAGTCACCAAATTGTTTGAACATGGTATTTATTGTCTAAAATGTGTAAATATGGATGTGTGAAAGTTTCAAACTTCGATTTAGTCGATTTCATGTGAATTCAGTTAGTAGGACTTATATGAGAAAATTTCGAAATGTGCTAGGCAAATGCAAAGTGGCCTAATAATGCATGTTGTGAAAATAAGGGATTTGCATGTCAAATTTCCCTAAATATAAGCCTAGTGGCCGGCCATGACAAGAGTGATGGGCAAAGGAAACATGTTTCCAACATGTTAGGCTAGTGATGTATGTAGGAAACAATAAAATAGAAAGCTAGTAGTAAAGAAATGGAAAAAAAAAAAAGAGAATGGTGAGTGTCCCCCCCCCATTGCCGTGAGTTGAGGAAAAAGAAAGAAAAAAAATTTGTTGTTCATCCTTTCTCATTTTTGTTACAATTGCCATGACTTGAGAAGAAGAAGGAGTGTTCATGTTTTCTTTCTTTTGCAATTGTCGTAACTAGAGGAAGAAGAGGGAGCAAGATTCGCCAAGGTGGTCCTTTAGATCAAGGTATGTTCAATGATATTTTGGAAGTTTACACAACCTTTGGGTGATGAGTCTAAATTCTATCTATCCCATGGTTGGATTTGGGGTTGTCGGAGAGTTAGGCTTTGACTAAGAAGCTTAAAAATTTTAGTTGATACCTTGATGCTATTAACATGTTAGTTATATGTATGTGTTAAATTGCTTGTTATGTTAGCATGAAAGTTGAAGTTGTTAAGTCATTTTGTTGGAGGTGCGAATTTAAGACTAAGAAGAGAATGAGTATTCGCTAACATAGTTGAAAGGGATGTTGCCGATTTTAGATTTAGATTATGGGAGTGGCTATAATGGGCATTAAGATGTTTAACTTAAGAAATGTAGTCACATGTGGATTTATGTGATAATACAAATAGAGGTGAAGCTATGCTAGATTGGGAAAAAGTCGATCAAGTGTGCATGAGAAGAATTTAGGCGTTTAGATGATGTTATAGATGACATTGTACATGTATATATATATTCGGCCATTAAAGTGAGTATGTAGGTGATGTTGAATCAAATTTTTGGTGCATATTCGGTTATGTGTATATATATATATACATAAGTATGCCCATTCGTGATGTTACCTTTAATTATGTGTATAATCGACTAAATGGGTAATTAGTAAGAGTGGTTGCCGAATATACAAACATACATATGCATGTGTAATTGAATTGTAAATGTTTAGCAAGATGATTAAACTAGTTGATTTATTAATCAAGCTCAAGGAGTTAAAGGAGGAGAATCAAGCAAGAGAAAGAAGAAGGTCATCGAGTAGCCGACTTGGAACTATTTTACCCAACACAAGGTAAGTCACTAAGCATATATTTGGGATTGATTTAAATAGACATAATGTCTATGTAATTATGCCGAAAGGAATGATAAATTTATATACATGTATGTATGTGGTGATGAAAGTATTGAGTGAAAAGAAAAGAGGTGTGATGTATTGAGTTGTTGATTTGGCACTAAGTGTGCGGGTATAAATGGGCACGGTGACAAGATTGGCACTAAGTGCGGGTTTAAAATTTGTACAGCACTAAGTGTGCGAGTTTGATTATATAGCACTAAGTGTGCGAGTGATTATATAGCACTAAGTGCGCGGACTCACTATATGCTTTTGCATCACTATTGGCACCGAGTGTGCGACATTATCGAGTTGATCATGGACAGCGGATCGGGTAAGTACCTTGAGCTCATGGCGAATAGGCACTATGTTCATGCTCGGGTTGAGCTTAGTAAGCTTTAAATCTATGTGATGATTACAATTGTATGATTGTGGTGAAAATGAGTTGATGTATAAAATGCCTCAAATATCCTATTGATTAGTATATGGAATGTGAATGTGTAACTTGGTATGAGATTGAATCGAAGGGTCTAAGGAACTATGGTATAGTTCGGTATGGATGGAGCATTTAGCCTCGTTTCGTTGTTTCATTCTATGATAATTTTGTTAATAGATGGTTGTGAAATGCTTATGACTTACTGAGTTATATACTCACTCGGTGTTTTCTTGTCACCCATTTTAGGTCTCTTGGACTCGTCTCTTTTTGTGTGCTCGGAACTGTCAACGAAGTCATCACACCGGCGAGCAATCTTTTGGTATTGTCTTCTTAGTCAATCTAGGAGAACATTTGGCATGTATAAGCTCTTTGTTTTGTGAAATTTTGGGTTGTAAACTTTAAGCCATGCGAATATGGCCTATGTGGTCGGTTGAGTGGGGTTTTAAAACTTATAGTCGCGAGTCCTAGAAATCTTAATTTTGATAAGGTGGTCACAATTTTTGTAATGTATGATGGATTATTAGTATGGCCAAGGAAAAATTCATGAAATAGGTATAGTTTATTGCAGTAACTGTTGCGGACAGCAGCAATGATGTGAGATCGAAAAATCACTAAAAATAGTAGAAGTGGAATTAAATGCTAAAAAAATTACGTAATCGAATCTTGATGGGTCTATTTTCATATGGATGAAACGAAACGACCATATGAGCGGTATTTTAGGAGATATTCAAGTTTTCACGAGACAGGGCCAGAACGATTTCTGGATCCCCTGTTCCGAGTTTGAAAATCCATTATAAATTAACCAGAGAGAATTAGAAGTCATGCCCTATATGTGCAGATTCATTTGTGAGTCTAGTTTCTTTAGAAACAAACGGTATAAGTGTTGGAGCCCTGTACAGGAAGATATCCCAGTCATAACGCGCAAAGGTCAGTGTAGTCGAACCCTGAAACAGGGGAGACTTTAACTAATAAACTGTACCAATTGGCTCGACCAAAAATTCAAAAAAAAATGTGTAAATGGAATTATGAGTCTAGTTTCAGGAAAAATTTACGGAACTGATTTTCGAGTTCTGGAACTCGAGATATGATTTTTAAGGTGGCAGTGATGCAGTTAGCTAGCCTGCCTGGAACAGAAAACAATAATTTATAAAGGGAGAAATAAATGAAGTAAGCCCGGTAACACCCCGTGTTCGACTCCGGTAACGACCACGGGTTAGGGGTGTTACAAGTTAGGGCACGTTTCCCCGAATTTCTGAATACCGAATATTGCCTTTACTTGCAAAAATCCTATTTCGAGGTAACAAAATGTCATACCCAGTAAGTTAGGGCACAACACCTCGTATCTCCGAGAATAAGTATTTTTCAAAACTCGTATTGCGTTTTAAAAGAGTATCCCGTTATTTAGGTTAAATGAGAAAAATCGAAAACCCAATAAGTTAGGGTACGATTGTCTCGAATTACCAAATACGGAATATCACTTTTATGAAAGAATCGTTTTAAGGCATCAAGTGAAAAACATAATGTTATTTATGGTAAAACATGAGAGCAAATTATGGTGCTAATATGTAATAACATAATAATAGGTGCGACAATGTCAAAAATAATAATATGAGCAATTATAAAAGGTGAAATAATAGCAAGGCTAGTAATATGCAAATATAAACAAATACATGAGGAAAATGAAATGATAGAACGCGTAAAAATAAATAAAACACGACAAAATAAAAATGACAATGATAATGAAAACGATAATAATAATATAAATAATAATAGTATGAAACGATAATAACACATGGTATTAAACATGGTAATAATAATGTAAATATAAAATAGTAGGGAACATATATATGTACAACATATAATACTAGATTAAAAATATATATACAATATTTATTGAAAACAATAATAATAAGAAATAACTAATGATAATGGTATATAAATATATACATATATGTATTAAAATATATACGTAATAATAGAAATAAAAATGTATCGTAGTATTAAAATATATACATAATATATACATACTAGAAATAATAATATTGAAACACAAATATTACATGAAATATACACACATATATATATATATATATATATAATGATGTTAGAAGTATGTATAAAAATAAAAATAGTATAATAAAAATGGAAAATGATGATAATAATATATGAATAAAAAAACACATATATATACATACATATATCAAGAACATATTTATGATAATAGTATTGAGTATTAAAAGTATGTATACAATATAGACAAAAATATATACATAATGTAGTATTGAAAATATTTACATAATATAAAAATATATGAATAATATGATATTAAAAATATATACATAAAAATATAATATATATATATAATATATATAAAATGTATAAAATATATATAATACATACACATTAGAAATAATAATAATAATGTTACAAAACAATTATTAATAATACCTCATAAATATATACATATATATGTTAAAATAAATACATATTAATATTAAGATGATGATAAAATAACCATTGATAACTTTACATATAAATATATATGTATATAAGTGTAATAATAGTAATTATAATACTAATACTAATAATAGACATAATAATAGTAGTAAAAATAATATAAATAATGTGTACATAATGATATGATAATAAAAAAGGATGATACGATATAATAATAACGTAAGGAAAATATTAATATTTATAATAATAGAAAATAAAAGAGTGTATTTAAAAGTATATATATAATATTATTGGAACTAATATTAAAAATTAAAATAGCAAAGATAATATAAAAATCAACTTAAATTAAAAAAGGACTAAATTCAAATTAAAAACGAAGTTTTGGGGCAAATTAAAAATAAAAAAGGGGCTTATTTAAACACGCATGAAACAACGGAGGGCCTAAAGTGCAATAACCCCCTTTCTAAAACACATAGCATCAGCTAGGATTAAATTGAAAATCGCGACAAATTTTAGGGCCAAATTAAAAATAAAAATGACTTAATTGCAAAGTAATAAAAAAGCAGAGGGGCTAAATGCGTAAATAGCCCCTCCAATGAAAACACGCGGATCCTGAAGTTGGAGCGGGTCGGGTCACAGGTCGGCCATGGGTTAAGGACCAAAACGACGTCGTTTTGGCATTAGTGACTTAAGCCCAAAACGACGTCGTTTTGATTGGCTATATAAGTCAAATTTCCCTTAAAAAAAAACTCATTTTCCCCATTTCATAAAAAAAAAACTAACCCCTTCTCTCAAACTCTCTCAAGGCCTTCTTTACTCCGGCCAAACTCTGGCTAAGGTCCGGTCAGCCACCACTGTGAGCTCACTTGGCTGCTTGCCGGCCACCACCACACTGGTGGCGAAAATTCAAAAAAATATATATTTTTTATATTTTTTATATGCTTTTAAGATATATGTATATGTAAAGAAAAAGAGAAAGAAAAAAGATTTGAAAAGAAAAAAAGGAAACGAAAATCACCTCTTTTCGGTTTTGATTTTGTTTTTCATTTCTTTCTCTTTTTTGATGTTCAATCTCGATTATGTGTTTGAGAAATATGTTGTTTTCATTGATTCAAAAAAACTTTTTTTTTTTTTGCTTTTACATACCTCCCCCTTTTTTCTTTTTTCTTTTTTTTTACTACAATCCGTTCTCTTGTTTTTTATTTCAATATTCGTGTTTTTGTACCCAAAAAATCTGGGATTTCAGGCTTTATAACCGAAATACAATGGCTTTGCTATTGTCTATTTCCTTGTTTTCTTGCTTCTTTTCTGCCCCTTTTTGTTTTTTTTCTTCTTTTGACTTTTGCAGGCGTAAGTGGAGCAAGTAGAGTAAGTGGTGGTGGCTAGGTTTTTTCTTCTTTTTTTTTGGCTAAAAATTAGTTAAGGTTGTGAGCTAATTGGGCTTTTAGGGTTTTAATAATTGGGCTTTTTAGATGTTGGGCTTTTTAGCCCGGACAAAATTTGGGCTGTACATTATTAATTTAAAATATTTTAGCATCTTGGTATATATCATTCACACTTTTTTATGTTTTTCCCATTTTCATATATACATGTTTAGTTAAATTAACTTGTCTATATTTTATATTATTTTTTTTCCCTTACATAATATATATATATATTAATAGTTATTCATATATTGTCAGTTATATGCATATAAGTTATTTCAAATTTCTGCTTGGGTTATTTCTTTGTATATATTTAATAGTCTTTAAATTGTCTATATCATTGATTCTTAGTTCTTGTGTTGTCTTGCTTGTCATGTTGTCTTTAAATTCGTTTTTTATAACTATCAATTGTAAAAAACTTCTAAAACAAAGGCAATGTTTGGCGTTTTGGAAATTTGGAAAATCGTGCCCTAACGTGTTGGGCTTCAATTTTCCGCTTGCCCAAAATAGTCAAATATTCCTTTAAAATTTCATTTATGTTTTTCTAAATTTTAAAATAAAGGCAATGTTCTATGTTTGGGAATTCGAGAAATCGTGCCCTAACGTGCTGGGTTTCAATTTTTCGTTGGACCAAATAATGGAGTACCATTTTTCGTGGCGTTTTGGAAATCATAAAGTGATCTCAGTTTTTGGAGGCTTAAAATATCGTGTCCTAACGTGCTGGATGTGGTATTTTATTTCTTTGAAACGAGTGAATCTTGAAATCTAGTTCGAGTTGTGCACACACTTTTAAGGGGATCGTATTTCAATGTTTTTTTAAATTTTCAACATTAGGACATAAATTAATCAGTTAGGTACCAATTTTAGGCGTTACGAGGGTGCTAATCCTTCCTCGTACGTAACCGACTCCCGAACCCATCTCTTAATTTTCGTTGGGCCAAAATTCATATTTTAATAAAATAATTTATTAGGTGATCCGATCACACCTAAACGAAAAAAGGATCGGTGGCGACTCCAAACTTTCGTTTTTAAAGTCGATCCCGTTTTTCAAAAAAAATGGTTTCGACAATGGAAATATAACTTGCAATAGTTCATGAGAAAGATATTAGTATTGTGCACAAAGATAATCATGGAGAATGTGTATATGAGATTTGAACCACCAACCAAATCTACTAATACATCTCTCTTGAGGCTTGCAGGTACCACCAATTAAAGCGCCTCCTTCCGTGAATTGTGTTGGAAAAATTGTAATTTATAGAAACTTTGAGGCATATTCTCAATTGATAAAGGTGGAGAGTTGAATCATAAAATTATGGTTTCATATTCTACTTCATGAGATATTTACAACGGTATATCATATGCTCAAAATGGTTGAGTGATGAATAAGAAATTTATATTCAAATTAAGTTCCTTGTGAATGTTTGTTGAGGAAAAGAAAAGCTTAGATCTCACATTGGTTAAAGACCAAGTGTGAAATGTGTATATATATGAGAACCCACTTAAAAGATAATTGAATGACTAAGCTTGGAACCTTGCCTCGCGCGTAGGAGGTGTAGGTCCAAACTCGTTAGGGTTGGGGTGCACCCACACGACGTGAGCGAGATGAAATGTCTGAACCAGTCAACCGCAAAATAGATTTGCAGATATTTCACACAACACAAAATTTATTTTTTTCTTAGCAAATATATATAAAATCTTATTTAACCAGACATGTATCTTGATTTTATTCTAATCAATTTGATTTGATTGTCCTTTTAATGCATATTTTGTCTCCTTATACATGGATATTTCCAAAATTTCTCTACTTTGAATGCTTATAAACGGTTAAGACTTCTTCAGAATTTTTTTGCTCAATCTCACTCTCTCACACCGAGACTATTTTCTCTCCAAAATTCTTCTTTTTTCCTCTCCATATTTTCCAACATTTCAGTGATAGAAAAAGGCAATGTTTGTTTGTTGATCACTACAGAGGTGCTACTGCTTTGATCATCGTGTTATTCTATGTTAGGAGACATTCGACCAACATTTCTCCAAGTACTGTAGGAGCGGCCGAATCTATTTTAAGGAAACTGTGTAAAACAAATCTCAACATCTAGTAAAACTTGTTTCTTCTTTTTGATTTCTGGTTTTTGTTATGTTATTTATTGGTTTTTCATATTCGATAATTTAAATATAAATTATTCAATTTATTTTATTATATATATAAAAAAATTTTGTTCGCTAACGTGCATTTTGTCCAATAAATCACACGCAGCTCTCTGTGGAAATCGAAAATAAAACCTATTAGAATTAAGTGACCCGAATCCTTATTTAAATAAAATACAGTGGTAAAATAAAATAAAAGAAGAATCCATATAGAATTACACTTCTTTTATTTTATTTTAGGATAAGGTTTTTTAAACCTTATTAAATTCTATCTATTTGATATTGATTAAAATAAAGTGTTTCAGTCTTACTAGAATATGGCTTTACAAGCTTATAAATATACATAGTCTATTCCTCTTGTAATTATCCGAATTCGACATAGTGAATTTTCTTCTCCTCTACCCGTGGTTTTTCTCGAAAGGATTTTCACGTAAAAATCTGTGTATTTTTTATTTTATTTTATTTTTCACAAAACCCTAACACGAGAATAATACTTTCAATTGTTGAAGATTAAATCGATTATCAAACAAAAGTTATTTCAAAAACTTGTTTCAAAAAAGCAAGCCAACTTTCGATTTTATATCCCGTGAAATACAAGGAGATCGGATTACCGCTTATTTATTGAAAGACCGGGTGTAGTCTAGATTAATTAAAAGTTGATTGGTTTGGACATAATGACAAAATATGAAATAGTTATTTTGGCTTACGATAATCTTCCAAAGTTTGTAAAGCAGCCATGCTTATACGTCTCATGATATCCTTAAACAAATATAGAAATTTAAATTTAGCAATTTATGATTAACTAAATCCATGAATTGCATTTATATTATTCAATTAACTAAAACAGCCATTTCAGGAATTCAATTAAATTCTCAAAGTGAAATTTACACTTCTAACATTATCATTAAATTCCTAACCACAAATAAACATTCAATAATTTATGTAAGAAATTAACATAAAAAATTAGTTGAACAATTTACATGTATTAAATTAATAAATAAATAAATAAATAAACAATTGTTCGAGTTTATGTGTTTATCAATAGCTAGATGAACTAAACAATATTTGTAAAGTACAAATTGAAAATCAATTTGAATTAAGGTGTTTGGATAGTTTATGAAATACAAGTTAAAAATTATGATTACTTGAATTAGATTAAATTTTATTTTTATTTAATTTATATTTTTGTAATGTAAAAATAAATATTCTACATTTAAAATTTTAAAATAACTAAAATATATTTATACATTTATTTTAAATAAAATTATATAAGAGTTATTGCTTCTTCTTTTTACTTGAAAAATTAACTTTTTGATAAATATTTATGAATTTTTTAAACTTTATCAAATAATGTTGAAAAGTCACAAGACAATATTTATTTTGTCAAAATAAATCTAAAATTTAAAATTCAAAATTAATATGAAATAATCGAAAACCGAATCAAACATGAACGAGACAAAAAATCCAACTCAACTTAAACATATTCACCTTATAAATTAAAATAATTTCTCAACTTTTTATAAAATAGGGAGGTAAATTTCATAATTAGATATAATCATGATTGGGCTACTAAATTTTAAGCTTTGCACATTCACTCATGCGTGGTCCACTGTGCAACACATTTTAGACTACAGCTAGCATTTTATCATTCATAAAAACTTTGATGATTGCTGTATGCAGGTTTATTGGTTAAAACTTAGGATGCATCCACACCCTCCCATGTTGAATTCCTAATTCAAAATCTATCATTTATTATTATTATTATTATTTCTCATTTGATTAGCTACAGTAGCATTAGAAATTAATCATATTTTGTTGGAGTAGAGATCATCTTCTCTCTTTTCACGAAAGCTTAGTTTATTGTAACATCCTAATCAACCCCTTTAATCACCCTATCCTACATTATTCACTGCAAACCAAATAATGGTCAAATATACAAATGGCGACACAAAACTATAATTTCACCATCATCCATGTTGTACAAAGTTGACATGTACCCATAATTCACACACAACAATGACGACTGCTTTCACTTTCACACCCACACTCCAATAAATAAATAAAGCTATAAAAAGTAAAAACAGGAAATAAACGACAAGCATACCTATACCTTACCTATGATAGAAAATGGGGTTTTAAGGCAAAACCATGAATGGTGAGAAAGAGAGGCTAAGATTGGATGCGTTCATGGCAAAGTCAGACCAAACCACGGGCCAATTTTAAAAAGAAATTTAGACCTAAGACCAGTTGGGCCAAACAAACTTATTCTACTATTTAAAAAATAATAAAATATATATTTATAATAATATTATAGATTTTGTAATAAAATTTAAATATTTAAAAACTATATAATAAATACAATTTATTGTCCAAATCTAGACTGAGTAAATCACTGGACTCATAAACAGATCTGATTAAGGTTAAAAGGTGTTTCTATATACACTGCTATTTCAATTTTAAAATTTCCATTTCTTAAACTTGACTTCGTATTAGTTAATTTTGTGGTTTTTCAATATCCAAATATATATATTATTGCTTAATTAGAGAAACATCATATTACATCATGTAAAAGATTTTAAAAATTTAATTCCTTGGATGTCAAAAATTTATAATTTAATTAAATTATGCATGGTACATTCAGTCAGTTAGAAAAATTTGTTGGGGTTGAAATTAAATTGTATATTTTTACGATAATAAAAATTTAATTTCATCATTTTAATAGTTTATATCTTTATAATTTTAAAGAATTAAAATTAAATTTTATTATTTTTGAGAAGTCAAAGTGTAATTTTATTATTATTAATTTAAAATTTTATAAACTATAAAAGGTTTAAACGGAAAAATTTTTATTTTAGGAGCCTGAGTACACCAATTGCCTTTAAACTTTATATAAAATTATATTTTGATCACCCAACTTTTAAAACTTATGTAATAGTAATTAATATTATCGAGTTGTTAAATTTTTGCCCTCATTTATTATCTCCCATTAAAATGATGATGTGACATTAATTTAAAGGGCTAATAATCAATTTAGTCACTGAAATATAAATAAAATATTATTTTGATATTTTTAAATATTTTCTTAATAATTATTCTAAAAAGTTTTTAAAATTTTAAAATTAAATTAAATTTTTAAAAATATAAAATGTATTATAAAAATTATCTTATCTTAAACAAAACAACTATATTATTATTACAAAATTAAAAAAAAAAAAACTTTTCCCCACTCTTGTCCCTCACCTCTCCCCCACCATCTCCCTCCTCCTCCCTCTTCCCTACCGTCTCTCCCTCTCCTCCCTCCCTTTCCATCTTCTCCTATAGTGTAGTAATCGTACAGTTTTTGGACTTGCTTAGCATTGAGGACTATTAGTATTATTTTTGAACATTTTGAAATCTCTAAGAAAATGGAGGAAAGTTTTGAGGAAAGGGGAAAAGATGGAGGGAGAGGGAGAGGGAGAGGGAGAGGGAGAGGGGAGGGTTTTATTAATTTTATTTAATATTAATATAAATTCTTATTTAAATTTTGCAATAATAATTTATCATTTTCATAATACATTTTATATTTTTAACAATTTTAATTTATTTTTAAGATTTAAAAAATAAAAAATATTAAGAAAATATTTAAAAATATGAAATTAATGTTTTATTTATACACTAGGGAACAAATTGGCTATCGGCCCTTTAAATTAACATACTACGTCATCATTTTAACAGAAGATAACAGATGAGTGGCAAAAATATAACAAGCCGATAATTTTAATGGCTATTACATAAGTTTGAAAAATTAGGTGACTGAAATATAATTTTATAAAGTTCAAGAACAATTGATGTAGTTTACCCATATTAAATAATTTATTAGTTTATATAAATATACCTACTTGCTTGATTAAAAATAAAATAGAAAGAGTTAAACTAATATTGGATTGGATTATTACGGACCCCAATTGTGAAAAAATATTTAAAATATATTTATAAAAATATCTATGTAAAAATTTTTAGTTAATATGATAAAATTATGATTATTTAAGTTTAAAATTTATTTTTACTTAGTCATTTTATAGGTTTTATAATAAAAATCCTCCTAACAGTGTAAAAAGAGGTAGTTTTATTTATTTTCCAACTTAACCGATTAATTTGTGGTATTAACTCATCGGATATATTATATAAAACTAGAAATCCTATCACACACGTATCGTGTGGAAATCACAAATTTAGAACATAAATATGTATTTTAAAATAACATACAATAAATAATGAATTGTATGGTTTAAAATTAATTAATAATAACAAATGAAATATGCATGTTATTTAAATGAAAAAATGGATTAAATTGTTTATCATGGTGTTGTCATCAATCTTGAGTTGGTGTTGAGTTAACTTGTGACACTAATTCAATCAATTGCATTATTAATACCAAAAACTCTATCACACATGTATGTGAGTGGAAACCATGTATTTGTTAGTACAAATCTTCAGTGAGGAAAATCTTGAACACACGAACGGAACTCGAACAGAAGAAGAAATAGGACAAGGCTCCAAGGCGTGTATCAAGCCACTATCTTTTAAGGTTATATTCGCCCTCACCTATCTTCGGTGTGCAAACGAGTTCCAAGCAAATTAACCTCGAGGATACAATGAAGCCAATGACTATTTGCGTTTTGCACTGACGAGAATAGCCTACTACACACTGAGCAATTGTATGACAAGAAACTCAATTTCTATAAAGGATTTCTGCAGTAATATTTTATAGAATAATCTAATAATATTAGAAAATAAAGGAAAGAAAGAAAGAATATTAGAATTTGATGGTATGATTTTCAAATGAAATCTCATTCCTATTTATAGGAATTTTCATGTCTCTTCATAGAGACATCTTCATCAATAGATGTCTTTCGAATAATAATGTCTTTAAAATAAACACATAATTATTCATTTAATTATAACTATTCAAATAAAATTATTTAAATAGTTATAATTCTTTTCAAAAAATCAAACAATATAATCATTTGATTAATTACACCCATTCATTTATAGTTATTGGAACACTATAAATATTTAAAAATGTTCCAACAAGATTTAGAATATAGAATTGTGTTTCAAAATAGCATATAATATGTAATGGAATGTATGGTTTGAAACTAGTTAATAATAACACATATGATAAAAATAAAAAAAATAGATTCAACTATAAGTAAATGAAATTTAAGCATATGAATATGTCATGGGGCTAGAACTTTAGTCTCAAGAACAATGTGGCTTTAGGCAATTTCTTTGCTCCGAATTTGCCTAAGTCAACCTAACTCTCGAAATATGAGAATTCTCCTGAAAATTCTCTAAGGCTCCTAAAAATATAGCAAAACCAACTCAAAATGAAAAAAGCAACAAGAGAGTTGAAAATCCGCAAGAAAAAAATGAACACCAAAAGTTTGAGTAAATGCTCTCAAATATATTCTTTAACTATCAATGGGATGAATACAAATGAGAGGAAAAGTTTCTATTTATAGTTGAGCTCCCCCAAAACCAACGGTACAAATTGAATTATATCGACAGTTGAGATTAGAACCTATCTAAAATTAAGAGTTGATGTGTCGTAATTTAATACGTCAAATTATGCTCTTCACTATACTTAAAGAGCTTGTTCTCTAGCAATTTAGGTGTCTTTTATATGTTTTTGCTAAGTTTTAGTTTTATCGTTAATAAATCATTTTTATTAGTTTTATGTTATTTTTGATACCTGAGTTGGTCAAATATGTCATAGCGAACTTAACGAGTTGATTAAGTATTGTAGGGAGTCAATAATGACCTGAATGTGAAGAAAATACCACTTAAGAAGGGGATATCTCGATATCGAAGCATGAAAGTCGTAATACCCCTGATAGTGTTGAAATGAAAAGAATTGAGGCCAGCTTTAATGATATCACGATACCAAGGATGGGTATCACGATACCAAGGATGGGTATCACGATACCGAGACACATCAGGACCCCCCATTGCAAGATTGATGTAGGTATCATGATACCAAAGCCTGGGTATTGCGATACCACTATTGAGTGGAGACAAAAGATTACTACAGGGATAGTCTTTGTCCAACCTCAAAACCAATCAAAAGTAGACAATCAGGGGCATTTTGGTCACATTTTTTAGGTCTGTATTCTGATATTTTAAGCCACTTTTGGTTGGATTAAAAATGAGGTACCTTCATTCTTATTGCTAGAGCATCTTTTTAGCTTAATTTTTGTTGTGATCTTCTTCTAGCTTTCTAAGGTTTAGTGTTTTTTTTTTTGTTTCTTTAGTGCTTTAGTTAGTTAGTTATAAGTTACTGTAGCTTAGTGTTTTTTAGGCATTTGGTGCTTCCAACTCTTTGTACTTTCAGTTCAATCTATAGACTTAATATAGCTCAACTTTGTTTTAATTTATCTGGTAAAAATCTTATCTTATGTGTTTTTTCCTTCACCACCATTATTGCCATTGTTGTTTACTTTAAGCTCTTTCAAGAAAGGCAAAAGTTTTTCTCATTTTTTTCTTATGCTTGACTTTGATGAATATGTTACTTACGTGTTGGATGATTGCTTGTTTGGAAATGAGCATGAGTAGCTAAATTTAATGTGGTTGGTTGATGAAAATGTTGGCTAGTTAATTTTTGGTACAGGGACTAAATGGTAACAAACTAGACTAAATCGAATAGACTTCAAAACTTAGGTTGCCCTTAAGGGAAAATTAAGATAAGTGAGACCAAGAGGAAATCTTATTGGCCACCAGTTTGATAGTCTCGGGTTAGTTGGGTAAGGTCGAGAGATAAACATGACTAATTTTTCTAACTTGGTAAAATCGAGATCAAGAGGTAAAATTGAGACAATTTAGGAGTTTAAGTGATTTAGTTCATTAATTCAAAGATTAACTAGCCACATGGAAATCAACCAACCATTGTTTGTCATTGATTTGTTAATTCCGTAAGTTTGTCAATTTTTACAATTTAGTCATTTTTAGCATTAGATAGTTAATTAGCTCAATTAATCTTAACCATGACTTGTCGTAATATAAAACTTAGTGAGTAATTAGCTAGACTCTTTGATTGCATGCCAATTTTTTAGAAATCACTTAGTCTCAGAACTTTCTTTGGTTCAATCCTTGGAATACGTAGGTATTCCATTGAAACACTACAAATATTACAACTAACTTGTCACACTTGCAGCACACCACACTTAGATTGTTTGTTTTAGTGTTGATTCTCAGCCTCGATGCACACATGTTAAGGGGGCGGTCAAAAGTCCTAAAGGATTTAAACTCTATACAATCTTATTCCTTTAAGATTAACCCTAACCCTTGTAACTTTAGTTTTACTGGAGTGTTTCACTGGGTCACTAAGACTTCAAGTAGATGGGCTCCAAATATCATATTAAAAGGTTAGACGAAACAAAAGTATAAGTACCAAATCGGACAAATTAAAACTACAGATACCATATTGACAAATTTATTAAAGTAAAAGAATATTTCTTTCCATTATCCCAAATATTAAAATAAAGAAATTCACTTTAGAGAAATTTTATTTCATTACTTATTTATATTTTAATTTTAAATGATGTATTTAAAACCATTATAGTTTTGGACCTTTTAGCAACTAATTTTTTTTAAAAAATATTTAAATAATTATTTTTGTTTTAATTTTTATGACTTTATAAAATTATATATTTTATATTTCTATATATTTTATAATTTTTACGATTTTTATAATCTGTTTCTAATTTTTAATAAAATTAAATATTTCTTATATTTTTATTAAAATTAATAATTTTATAGCTTTTTATTTTTATCATTTTTTCCACATGTCACGCCGTGGTTAAGACATGTGGTGGCTTTAACTGAAAAAAAAATTAGGGGTGGTTAGTTTTAATGGCTAACCATTAAAGTTAACGGTTAAATAGCCTTTTTGATGCAATTTGTCAGTTCAAATACCTAATTGAGTGAAAAGAACAGAGACTTAATTACTTTTTTTAAAAAAGTTTGAGGGCTTTTACACCCTTAAACCATTTAATTAGAATATAATATATTAACTTATAATTAAGTTATTAAATTCTAAACTTTAAAATTATTTTTAAAAATAAAACGGACATATGTGGAAAATTTATATATAATTTTAAAACTTTACTTTATATGTTAATATAAATTATAGGAAATTTTATCCTTTAAAAACATAATCATTTACGTTAAGTTTAAATTATGGTAATATGGTTTACAATTAAATCTTTTAAAAATCATTATTAACATAAAATATTATACAAAGTAATATTAAATGATGCGACAACATAACAGTTAATTTTGTAATTATAATTGTAAAAATACATAAGCTAATTAAAAAAAAATAAAATAGCTTTTATATTTGAAGACATAAACAAAATATAGCATAATATAATATCGTAACTATACTTTTAAATTTTGAAATATTTAAACTTGCATTTTAATTTATAAAATATTCAATGTTTTAGGTTTCAATCTTAAATTTAAACAGATTAATATAGTAGTAACTCTAATTTTAAATTTTTAATTATTTTTTAAAGGTAAATTTATTAATTCATTTAATGAATGGAACCATACAATTTAAGAAAAAAATAATAAACACTCGTCGTAGATGGAGAAGGACAAACTCTATCAACAAAGTAAAGGCTTTTAGCCTAAGCATCAATACAACATTCTGACACGTTGACAATTGGCTTTGTCACAACTCAAGCACGATATATCTGGAGTGATTGTAAGCACTTAACACGATAATAAAATCAGTCCCAGATAGTCTAAAGCGGAGAGCAAAAATCAACAAAAGAATCGAGCATTCACCAAACTATTGAGGACGACAACAAATCTATCCCTAAAATCACTTGTAAAACTAAGATTACATGTATAAGCAAGACTAAAAACCGTGCTACAAGAACAAACAAAAACTTCTAAAATTGAAGACTTATTAAATAATGAAAAAACAAATAAAAAATATAAAACTTAATACAACACGAGTCTAAATCGACTCATGAAACATTTATTATTCTGAAATATTCTCAAAACAGAAACAAATTAAGAAACTGATGAAGAGTCACCCACTAATTTCCAAAAAAACTACAAACATAACTTGTGAAAACAACAAAGATATTCACAAAATAGATCTACAAATTGAAAAAGAGATAAGACATGTGGAATAAATGAGAAGAATAAACGAAGAAAGAGTTGGTGGGAGGCGGAAAAAATCGTGCGATAACTAGCTCAGACCAAAAGATAAAAACAAATGGCTTGGAGAAAAAATTTAATGATTTTTAAATTGATAAAATAATTAAACTACATATTTTAAAAAGATTAAAAATTATTTTAATGCCTCTAATATTTTTATATTTATTAGACTAGTTGATACTATTATAATTATTAATACTGATAATTAAATAATATTACAATCGAAAGCTCTATATACAAAATAAAATAAAATAAAAATTAATTTTTATGGTTCATGTAAATAATATAATGAATAATGAAAGGAGTCTAGTTCTCTCCAAACTAAAATATATACTAGGCTCAATGGAAGCATGCACAAACTATACGGTTCTTATTTCTCAAGCATCCAGCTCCTTGAAAAAAGTCTCTTCAGCGGAAAAGAAAGATGGGGCATGAACTAGGGAAGCATGACATGATGGAAGAGCTGGCTGAGACAGGGAGAAACCTCGGGTCATCTTTTCGCCACTTATCTTCAAGCTTCAGGAGTACTACCTCGGACCTCGCTGTGTCCTCCTTCAGACAAAATAATGACGACGAGATGGAGTTGCAGTGGGCTGCAATTCAGAGACTGCCCAGTTTCAAGCGCTTAAGAACCTCATTGTTTGATCACAAGCTTTTAAATGATACTACCAAAGAAGAAGAGGATATCAAAGTTGACAGGAAGAGGAAAGTGATCGATGTTACAGAGCTTGGAGCATTGGAACGCCGCGTTTTCATCGAGAAACTCATTACCAAAATTGAGGACGATAATCTCCGACTGTTGAAGAAACTGAAAGAAAGAATAGACAGGCAAGAATCCATATGTCTTTCTTTTTGTTTTGAAGCAGTTGTTACTATTCACGTATGAAAACCTGCATTCAACAGAAAGCTAGGGGATGATGCCTTGCGCTTCCATCCTTCTTTCAATAACTGCTAAAAGACAAGAGGAGTTTCGCATCAGTAGAAAATTATAAATAAATAAAAAATCAATATTTTTTAACTTAAAAAGTAAAACATATATTTAATCAAATGCTGACAGAAGCAAAACCTTCTAACCAATGCTTTGTCTTCCAACATCTACTTGAAATTGATTTAAGAATAACTAAAAAGTCAATCAAAAGCTAAATTATTTTATAGATACATGACTTGCAACTGAAAGGGACATTTGTGCTTAGAGTGGGGCTGGAATTTCCAACTCTTGAGGTGAGATTCCAGAATTTGTCAGTGGAAGCAGATTGTGAAGTAGTTCAAGGAAAGCCCATTCCCACACTTTGGAACACCATCACCAGTGTATTCTCTGTAAGTTTTATTCCCCAGATCTTTGCAATATGTCCCGCTACTTGTTATATATCTTACTAAATATAATATCTAAAAATAGGCAATTAAATGACTGGAATCATCTGCTTCTGACTGAAACACTTCCCTTTCTTAACACTTAGAATAGTAACATATTGGCTTGACCTTCCTGAAGTGTCCTCTTCTTTACTAAAATTTGGATATATATATTCTTTTCACTTCCTGAAAGTGTATATATATATTCAAATACTCTAATGGGAGAAATTTAAGATGTTGAACAGGCTTTAACAACAGTTAGAAGATGCAAGTCTCAATCGTACAAGATAAAAGTTCTCAAGGATATCAGTGGCATCATCAAGCCCTCGAGGTTCATATTCATGTCATCTGTGAATGATCTATGAGTTTAGGCTATTTCTTTTTTAGACAACAGCTATACCAAACAAGTAATTGATAAGCTGTCGTAAACTCACTTTTTTATGCAGGATGACTCTATTGCTTGGCCCTCCGGGCTGCGGAAAGACCACTTTGTTACGGGCGCTTTCAGGGAAGCTTAATCCATCTCTCAAGGTTTTCTATTTTCCCATCAAATCCCTCTTGAATTAGCAATGTGAATAATCTGCATAAACTGACACTGGAAATAGAATACAAAGTTTTAATGACTGATTCCAAAACTACAACCAAATGACATGTAGTATCTAATAAGTTCAAAATTAACGAAAAGTTTGTGGATTTGACAACAATCAGTCTTGAGGAATACTTTTATTTCAGGTCACAGGGGAAATATCCTACAATGGTTACAAGTTCACAGAGTTTGTGCCTCAGAATACATCAGCTTACATAAGTCAATATGACCTACACATTTCTGAAATGACTGTAAGAGAAACACTTGACTTCTCAGCTCGTTGCCAGGGCATTGGAGGCCGAGCAGGTATACATTACTTTGCATCTTGTACTAACAATCAAACCTTCACAACGGTAAACTGATCTTAAATATTGTCTATGAATAAAGGTATGTTAAAAGAAATCAGTAGAAGGGAGAAGCAATCTGGCATTGTCCCGGAACCAGATATAGACACATACATGAAGGTAAATTGCAAGTATCAGTGATCATGTCAGCAGTTAGAAGGGGCTGGATAGTATTGCCTTTGGAGCCACCTCTGACTATAATTTGTGTTAACAGGCAATCTCTATTGAAGGACTAAAAGGAACTCTCCAGACAGACTATATATTGAAGGTAATTCTCTAAAAAGAAAAGAATGTATAAAATGAAACTCGTATTCTTCTCTAACAGTTTTATACATCCGTAGTCTTCTCTAACAGTTCCACAATCATTCATTCCTTTCAGATTCTTGGACTGGACATTTGTGCTGATACTATAGTGGGAGATGCAATGAACAGAGGAATCTCAGGTGGTGAAAAGAGAAGGCTGACAACAGGTTGTGCAGATCTATCACCTTCCAATTAAAGTTTTAAAGTTATAGGGAACCGAGATCAATGTCCCATAAGGCATAAAGCCCTTGCAAATAGCAAGGGACCTTGCTGAAACCCTGATCAGCATAACTCCTTGAACAGTACAACATCATGTCAATCTAATAGATTTTCTATGTTCTTTTTTGATAGGGGAAATGATAATTGGTCCAACTAAAGCTCTCTTTATGGATGAAATATCAACTGGCTTAGACAGCTCCACTATCTTCCAAATAGTTACCTGTCTACAGCAGCTAACCCACATAACAGAGGCAACAATTCTAGTATCGCTTCTTCAACCACCACCAGAGACTTTTGATCTCTTTGACGATATTATTCTAATGGAAGAAGGAAAGATTGTATACCAGGGACCACGCAATTATGTTCAAGAGTTCTTTGAACATTGCGGTTTTAGGTGCCCCGAACGCAAAGGGGTTGCTGACTTCCTCCAAGAAGTATGTATCTTTAATCTACTTTGTACGTCTATGATAGTTTCCTATATGTATCTTTAATCTACTTTGTAGGTCTATGATATTTTCCTTTAACTGATATTTTAAATAAATTAATTTTAGGTGCTTTCTGAAAAGGACCAAGCACAGTACTGGTATCGTAAAGACCAACCTCATAGTTTTGTTTCTGTGGACAACTTCACAGTTGCATTCAAGAAGTTTCACACAGTCCAGAAGCTAAATGAAGAACTGTGCACACCTTTCCATAAATGTGAGTGTCATAAAAGTGCCTTGTCATTCAACTTATATTCATTGGGAAAATGGGAATTACTCAAAACATGTATGGCAAGAGAGTGGCTTCTCATTAAGAGAAACTCATTTGTTTATGTCTCTAAAACATCACAGGTAATAACAATCATAATAAGCATAAATTTATAATATCAAACATTGGCAACCCATCTTACCCACTAACAAGCCTTGGATGCTTCCTACACGCAGCTTGTAGTTATTGCACTGATAACGATGACCATCTTTATTCGCACTCGGATGAAGCTTGACCTTGTCCATGCAAGCTATTACCTGGGTTCCTTGTTTTATGCTCTCATAAGACTTATGACGACCGGAGTTGCTGAGTTGGCATTAACTGTTTCCCGACTTTCAGTATTATATAAGCAAAGAGATTGCTACTTATATCCAGCATGGGCTTATTCCATTCCAGCTGCTATTCTAAAGATTCCATTTTCATTTATAGATGCTTTTTTGTGGACAGCTCTAACATACTATGTGATTGGTTACAGTCCTGAACCGGAAAGGTTTATTATGTTAACTCAGATTATCATAGATAAATATCTAACAAATGTTATCATCTTCTAAGCTGAGTATTATTTTCAGGTTCTTCCGCCAACTCTTCCTCCTTTTCCTTATTCATCAAATGGCAATATCACTATTCCGTTTCATTGCTTCAGTTATTAGAGATCCACCTTTTGCAGCAAATTTTGGTCTTTTTACAATAATGGTGATATTTTTATTCAGTGGCTTCATAATTCCACAGCGTAAGGCCATTCATTACTTATCTGAGGAGATTAGAAAGATGTAAAGAAATTATATTAACCATCCAAACCTTCCCTGCAGCTTTACTACCTTCTTGGCTCAAATGGGGCTTTTGGCTTTCACCACTTGCATATTCTGAAATAGGTATCGCAGTAAATGAGTTTCTAGCACCGAGGTGGCAACAGGTGAAGGGAAAACATTTTATATTTTGTTGATCAAGTGCAGATCAGCATATCTACTCTGACTCTCATGTTTGCTGGCCATTGTTCACTTGCAGGTTTCATCTTCAAATGCCACCTTAGGACAGCAAGTATTAGAAAAACGTGGGTTAAACTTCAGTGGCTACTATTACTGGATATCAGTAGCAGCATTGATAGGATTTTGGATTATTTTTAACATTGGATTCACCTTCGCTTTGAGCCTTTTAAAGCGTAAGTTGAACATTAGCAAGCATGTACAAGAAATAATGATAGAAAAAGGAAAATTGAGGTGAATAAAATCTTTAAAGTACTAACCTGTATATGTTGTTGCAGCTCCAGGGAGTTCTCGGGCTATTATTTCTCATGAAAGATTTTCTTACCTAAAGGCAAAAGAGGATTTGAGTGATACAACTGAGGAAAATGAACTGCCTAATGCCGACTCTCTAAAAGCTCCAGCTGAAACAAAAGTTAAGGGTGAGAAGCTCTTGTTGTTCATGTAGTACTACTTTATATGATAGAGCATTTACTGGAGGTCATATAAAGTAAACATATAATATAGATTGGCATGCCAAAATACTACAATCACGTCTTTTTACTACAGGTATGGTTTTACCATTTAAGCCCATATCGATATCGTTCGAGGATGTGCAATACTTTGTTGATACTCCTAAGGTAACTACTCAAGCCCACATTTTTCAGAAATAAATAAAATATTTTTTAATGTCTTCTATGTATTTCCAGAAACTGAGAGAGCAAGTGTGTCCACAAAAAAGACTACAGCTACTTCAAGATATTACCGGTGCATTTAGACCAGGAATTCTCACAGCTTTAATGGGTGTTAGTGGAGCTGGGAAAACAACACTAATGGATGTCCTTTCAGGAAGAAAAACTGGCGGTTATATTGAAGGAGAGATAAGAATTGGAGGGTACCCCAAAGTCCAAGAAACATATGCTAGAATATCAGCTTACTGTGAACAAACTGACATCCATTCTCCAATGATTACAGTAGAGGAATCAGTGATGTACTCAGCTTGGTTGCGTCTACCAACTGAGATTAATAAGCATCAAAGATTGGTAAGAAATGTTCAAACCTTATTCAAGTTTACAATGCTCAATTAAACAGCTTGCAGTCGCTAGGCAAAGATCCAAAATTCAGACCTATCCTTGCCACATGACCTCTATATCTAGAAAGGATCAGTTGCAGCAGTGCTCTTATACTTTTGCGTGGAACTGGAAAAACTGAATATACCTTATGTAGAGAAAAAAGAGTGTAAAAAATTGAAAAATAAGTAGCAAACCATCACCTAGATAGGTGTGACATTGGCTTAAATTGTACCTAAGACTTTTTATACATGCTAAGATTATATCATAATTATGAATAACATGACTAAAGTGTTTAACTCACTTACCTATCCAATAGGAATTTGTAGCAGAGGTTCTTCAAATGATTGAGTTGGATGAAATCAAAGATGCTTTAGTTGGCATCCCGCATGCAAGTGGAATATCACCAGAGCAGCGTAAACGGCTAACCATAGCAGTAGAACTTGTTTCTAATCCATCCATAATATTTATGGATGAGCCAACTTCGGGTTTAGATGCCAGAGCAGCTGCAATTGTCATGCGAGTTGTGAAGAATATTGTTAACACAAAGAGGACAATTGTATGCACCATCCATCAGCCAAGTATTGACATATTCGAAGCATTTGATGAGGTAATTAACTGGCAGACTCACATAAATGGTAATTGTTTCCTGTAATAAAATATAAACACAGCATTTCAAGAGAACTATTCTGGTTTTTTCTCTTCCACGTTTTAAATTACATGTACATGTAATTAGATGTAACTTAATCAGGCAGCAGACATGAAACACCAAAGAGCAAATAGAAGCTAGTATGTATTACTTCTTAAATCTTTAGCTCCTCGTCATAACCTCAAATATCCCTTGGTTTGTATTAAAGGAAAAATCCTCACCAAAAGTTAATTGGATATTAGGTGCCAAGCTTTTATTTTATTTTATTTTTTTGCATAACGTGTACATATCCTTACAGCTTATTTTGATGAAAAGAGGAGGACAAATGGTATATTCCGGAGAACTGGGTCAGCATTCTAGTAGGCTTATCAAATACTTTGAGGTAATCCTAAAACTCAATATCACTAAGTTTATTTTGCATTACTTGTCTACATCCTTTCTAGCTAGGACCTTACTCCCTATATTTGACTTGAAAATGGTATTTCAGTAAAGGAATAGCACCCTAAATAAAATACATGGCCCTTCTATGGTGGCTCTCTTTTTAACTCATCCAATTATCGTGATAACATTTTTACACCCTTCTGGCAGGGTATATCTGGAGTACCAAAAATTAAAGAAAACCATAACCCAGCAACATGGATGTTAGAAGTCACTAGTCCTTCTGTGGAGGCTCAACTTGGAATAGACTTTGCCCTTATCTACAAAGAATCCCATCTCTACAAGTAAGTCATTATCATAAATGTGTTAAAAAACTACAAAGTTTTCATGGATTCATATTTCTCAAAGGAAAAAAAAAAGGTTGTCATGGTTTCATCACTAAAAGGGTAAGTTTTGAAAGATGTCACGTTTGGGTATTTTGCAGTTTTTCTTTTGATTTTAGTTCGAGGAGCCATAAACACTAAACAACATTTGAATCAAACAATTTTTTTAGTTTTCAACAAATCACTGAACCATCCCCATTTAGTTCTTCATAGAACTTACACATTCAGTTAAGTGTTTAAGCATGCACCCTCTTTGCTTTCTTAGACCACTTCCCCCCGCCACAAAGTAATTGAACAAAGCTTTTATCAAATAAGGTTTTGCATGCCTAACTTTTAATTATCATACCAAGGTATATAATGTTCCTTCTCTGTAGGAGAAACAAAGAAATAGTTAAAAGCCAAAGCCTTCCAGCACAGGGTTCGGAGAAACTACAGTTTTCTACACCCTTTCCGCAAAATGGATGCGAGCAATTAAAAGCATGCCTCTGGAAACAACACTTGTCCTATTGGAGAAGTCCCAAATACAACTTGGCACGCTTGGCTTTTACAATTTCATCTTCTTCGTTTTATGGAGCCTTACTCTGGCAGAAAGGACAGAACCTGTAAGCTGCTTTCTAGTTCTTTTTTCTCCCTTCTTTGTTACTACTACTACTGCTGCTACTATTATTATTAGCAAGATATATGCCATAGAGTTAACTAAGTCGATCATTGGCACAAGCCCTTCCAACCCCCCCACCCCCACAAAAAAAAAAAATTGAAAGTTAAAGGAACCATTTAATGAAATTTTATTTTATTATTTTGCTAGTCTAATACTCTCAAGCATTCTAACAAACGTAACTACGTTTACATTCAAATGGTCATATGTGTATTGTCTTCCGTTAAGGAGATAAATAGAATGCTAAAGAGACAAGGAAATGATATTAGTAATAAAAACTTTGTCTCCTCTTGCTAAAATTTAAAGAAGATAGAGGAGGCGAGAGCAAGAGAAGGTAGTCAGGACATTCAAAATAAAAATCAGCAAATTAGCAAAAATTTAAGGAATGGGATTGTGTCATGACTCACTAGCATACCCTGACACTTCATTTTCCACATGAATGCATTAAATTCCTAGCACATAGTTACGGAAGTTACTTGGTGGAAAGAGAAAAGACTTTAAATTCAATATAGAATTGCATCTATTGAAAACTTGGAGTAAAAACCACAAAAAATAGTTGCTTGGAGTATATTAGGTTATATACGAACTGTGTGACATGCTGACATCCTATTCCCCTTTCTGAAGACATGATGAGCAGGACTTTTTCAACATAATCGGATCAACATATGTTTTCATCATATTCACTGGAACAAGTAATTGTTCATCTGTTCTTCCATTCATATCTACTCAGCGTACAATAGTCTACCGTGAAAGGTTTGCCAGAATGTACTCTTCATGGGCATATTCAGTTGCACAGGTCAAAAATTTTAAAGAATGCCTTCTAAGCATTTACAAGTATTATGACACCTTTGAAGGTCGCATGTCTTGGTATAAATTTGCTCCTCCATAATTGCAGGTGATTATTGAGATTCCTTATATCTTTCTTGAAGCAGTATTATTCCTGACAATCACTTATCCAGCTGTAAACTTCTATGGATCCGCTTACAAAGTATTTTGGTACTTCTACACCGTATTTTGTACGCTGCTCTATTACAAATATTTAGGCATGATGTTGGTTTCTTTGACTCCAACTTACCAAGTAGCTACAATATATGCAAGCCTCTTTTACACTTTGTTAAGCTTATTCTCGGGGTACCTCATGCCAGGACCGGTAAGCCAATTCTATCCTGTCTTGCTGACAGAAAACCAATTTCAATTCGCAATTTTTACAATTCTCGATAAAATGCTTAAATACTTCACCAACTGAATTGATGCTTTATTCGCATTATAGCAACCATCAATAGTACCACTTATTTGTATAGATATATTAAGCAACACATATCTGTTACTACTTCCTTGCAGAAATTTCCTAAATGGTGGGTTTGGGGCTACTGGATTTCCCCAAGTTCGTGGTCCCTGAAAGGTCTCCTCACTTCACAATATGGAGATATAGAGGAAGAAATTGTAGCATTTGGAGAGAAAAAAGCACTCAACGCCTTTTTGGACAGTCAGTATGGCTATAAATATCAAGATTTACCCATAATCGCCATTGTACTTCTTACTTTTCCACTTGTCTTTGCATCTGTTTTTGCA
Source organism: Gossypium arboreum (assembly GCF_025698485.1). Lineage (NCBI taxonomy): Eukaryota > Viridiplantae > Streptophyta > Magnoliopsida > Malvales > Malvaceae > Gossypium > Gossypium arboreum. The sequence goes on from NC_069080.1 coordinate 10,769,412, forward strand.
TATGGTATAGCTAAACTAAACTATCAAAGGAGATAACATGCTTCTACTTGAATTTCTAGCCAACTCTCAGGCAAACTTCAGTAAAAAGTATAAATTTATTTGACAATTATTTGTAAATATACATTCCTGCAATCAGTTTTCATAACCCTTAACATACAATTCTATCCTCTCTCTATATTAACTGTTAGTCTAACAAAGAAAGGTTCTGCTACTGAGTACTTGTACATGTTAGTGTCATCCTATTCTGCTTTAATTATATCTTATATATTATTATCACTTTTTAAGTGATAAAAGATAGTTTGCACCATGAAAACAGAAACTTACGCAACTGGAACACGTTTAGAAAATCATCAGGGGATTGTAATAGTCATTTCAAGGAACAGTTGACATGGTGTTGGGTGTATCCCTTTTTAGTTAGTGTAACACCCCTAACTCAAATCCATCGCCGAAATAAGATTTCGGAGCATTACCGATCAAACAGATATAATTTTAAAACACAATCAAACGCATCCAAAACATGTCATAACAATCATTCTAACTGTCTAACCAATGTACTCTCATAGAACTACAATTATATCAATAAAACATATCAATAGAACATCATTCAAATCCAACTTGTAAACATGCCAAATTTAATCTATTTTACCTAAATCATGTTCATTTTAGCATTAACTTAAAATATGCCATAATATGACCTCAAACATAAACATATATTATATGTATATAACCAACCAAAATTAAACTTATAATCTCATTTACTTTACAATCAAACCACAAAATTATTATTATTTAGACACCTAGGTATATGCTGACACAAAAAGTTAAAACATCACCACGTTTGAGTCCAAGACCGTTGTTGAATGCTGAATCAGTGATCAGAATTTAGTACCTAACTTGCGCACGGAAAACAAAACTGTACGCTGAGTAAAACTCGGTGGTATTTCTATAATCCGAATATAAAAAAAATGAAATCACAAATATACAATCTAAATATTTTAATAACCATATCACATGATGCGTCATTGAGAGCACCAAAAATATCCTATTCCCTATAAAATAATGAAAAAGAACAATAAAGGGGAAGTAAGGTCGAATCCTTAGGGATCGAATTATACAAATGCTTGTTTCTCGAAATCCTGGGCAGAATCGTGCCTAAGAAAACCTGCGTGGCAGAAAAAAATAAAAATAACAGAATTAAAAATTTGATTTGGAAAAGAATGAAAAACAGAATCTAAAGTTGACTAAAATTGTGATTACGAAAATAATAAAAATAATAAAGAGAGTTAAAGGAAAAGAAATTCTTATTGGTAGATTCCAGCCTCCAGTTGTCTCATTCAGCCTTGGGTTTGATCATTGGCTTTTAAATGACCCTTCTCAACTCAAGTAAGCCAGATATAGTGGAAGAGGACGCCTACGAACACCAGCTCCAAAGATTAGACTTACGATTTTTAGGGAACCTGACTCTAGCCAGTAATCTATGCTAGATCAACAATTCTCAATGGCAAATCCCACGCTATTTTGTCTCTTTGGCTCGCCAACCTCTGACGCAGTAAGTTAATGAACCGACTATGCAATCTTTCCAACACATACAAAGCAGCCGCCTTTATGCTGAAAAGCTTACTTCTTAAGGGCCATGGACGGAAGCGTCAGCCCGTAGTGCGGAGAAACGATGAATACTTGGCGAGAAGGCTAAGTACGGATTCTAGGCCTCAAGAACTCTTTTTAGGGAATATTGACAACTTTCGGCTAGATAGGTTTTAGTGGTTCATGATAATAGTGGAAAAGAAAATAAATATAAAAATGAAAAAGGGAATTTTATTGAAAGAAAATATAAAGAAACAAAAGCCTAGACTTTCAAGGGGAGAGTGTTTACAGAAAAAGATGAACACCTAATAGAGTCACTTCGCCCCCTATTTATAGTGCTAGGGAGATAGTCTAATTTAACTTAAATTCTAAAAAGATAAATACAATTAATTAAAGATAATTAAAGATAATTAAAATAAAATCCTAAAATTAAATAATCCTAATAATTATCTTAATATTAATTATCCTAATAAGATGGAGTCTTATAAAATAAAATCTCTTCTTTTTGCGTTTTTAGTCTTTGTGTCTTCTATGCTTGCACTTTTGGCACAATCTTTTTCCTGCGTCGCATATCAGCCCATTGTGTCTCCAAATTCGCATTTTTGTCTCTTAATTTTGCTTTTGCCTCCAAATCAGTCCCTAATCGATAAAAAGACATAAATAGCTCAAATTAGTAGGATCAAGCTGTAATACCCCTACCCGTATTCATTGCCGGAATAGGGTACGAGGCATTCGGAGTTTACTTAATTAATTTTTTTTATATTCAATATAGCCCTTTTATAAATATCTAACATTCCTGTAATATTAAATCGAGACCAATCCACATCAACCAAATCAATTCAACATATTTTCATGATAGATTCATGCATTTATATAAGATAACGTCATCACATATCTATAACCAGGTTTGTTAACCATACTAATGGCTAACTTTACATTCATTTCACGTTAACATTTACTTTGTTATCTTATACATGCCATTGATTTCAAAAATAAAGTTTCTTTATATACCGAAATCCCGAGGTTGACGATGTGATGTGTCTCCACCAAATCCGACCTCCGAGCTCTTAACACTACAAAACAGGAAAAAGGAAGCGGGTAAGCACTTTGTGCTTAGTAAGCTCATGTAACAAGAATTATACTTACCTAATATTTTCAATACAATACAATAAACATCCATATATCCATTCAATGCATTATTACCCTAATATGCACAAACTCAACATTCAAGTTAGTACAATAATTTCCATGTACCAATAATATATGCTATGATTGATGAGCTCGTCAATACCATGATTTCCATTTCCTTGTTATTTTTTCATATTTATCCCGTTGAATTTCTTGGAATTTTCGATGGATTTTCAAAGGTACACTTTTAGTGTACAATTCCGGGTTTGTCAATTCATATTCATGTGCGCACATTTCCATTTCAGAGAGCACACTCATGAACCTCAACCTTGCGGCGGGATTACCATCGAGCTAAGTCCCGCAATATAAACTCATAGAGTATTGTCGGGATTGCCAGTCCAAGCTAAATCCCTGCAACGACAATTACTCTAATGAGCTTGGATCTAAATTACCATCCAAAGCTAAATTCAGACCCTAATTCGGATTACCGTCCGGCTAAATCCATTTTACACATATTCTTCGGAGGGCTATATCAAGATAGGATCACCCGTCCGGGCTAGATCCTTTTACCGTCAATTCCTTTTCGAGAGATCCATCGAATTTTCCTTTCATTCAACCGGATTTCTTCCCATTTTATCAAATATATCAATGTTTCATTAATTTTCATACAATGAACACTCAAATCATATTCACATCAATAACATACAATCTCAAGCATTTCGAATATAATTCAAGTTACACGAACTTACCTTGATACTTGTTTGTAAACAAGTAAAATCTACTAATCCCGAACTTTTTCCTTTCCTCGATCTAGCTTCAGATTTGAATCTTCGGATCTAAATAAATAAATTTAATTATCAATTTAATACATTTCATGTTCATATGCAACATTCTCTATAATTCAACTATTATTTATAGTTCATTCAAAGCTGTCTACTTGAGTCATAGTCACTAAATTATTTATAACTTGAGCTACGGAACTAAAAATTAAGATCCGTTAATTTTCCTGAAACTAGACTCATATATATTTTTACCATAAAATTTTCATAATTTTTGGTTTAGCCAATCAGTACATTTTATTCTTCAAAGTTACCCTTGTTACATTGTCAATGATTCGACCCTTCTTCACTAAAAATAAATTATCTCTTTATACAGAATTCAAATGATGTTCTCGTTTGTTTCTATTAAAGACATATAAATTTAAGTCCCTAATTATTTTTATTCAATTTTTTATAATTTTTCAAATTCAGAACAGGGGAACCCGAATTCATTCTGACCTTGTCTCACAAAATTCATTATATCTCAAAATTTACAAATCTATTGCTTACAATATTTCTTCTATGAGAAACTAGACTCAATAAGCTTTAATTCCATATTTTTTTCATCTTCTAATTCGATTCCTACAATTTTTGGTGATTTTTCAAAGTTAGTCTACTGCTGCTGTCCAAACTGTTTTAGTGCAAGCTGTTTATTACCATTTTTCCCCTAAGCTTTTAATAAATGATAATTTCGTCCCTACTCAATTAGCCTCTCAATTGAGCTGATTTTTCTCAATTAACATTTTATTCTATCACCTTAAACTAGTTTACAACCTTTAGGAATCATAATTGCAGCAATAGACTTTAATTCCAAACATTTTCACAATTAGGTCCTAAAAATCAATTTCCATTGAAATTGCCTAATAAAATCATCTCATAAACAAATTAAAGCTTTAATTTCATTCTATTTCATCATAAAATTACATCACTCAACCATGGTGACTTTCAATTTCATCCATGAAATCAAAAACTAATGAATTTAATAGTAGGACCTAGTTGTAAAAGTCTTAGAAACACAAAAATTACAAGAAAAAGGCAAGGATTAACTCACTTGGTGCAAAAATTATGAAATACCAGCTTAGAGAACCATCCTATGGCATTTTTAGCTGCTGGAATTGAAGAGAAATGAAGAGAAATCTAGATATTTCCTATTTAGTCCTAGTTTAATTTAGTTAATTTTGCAATATTCCAATTTTACCCTTAATTTATCAATTTTTCTGCTGATTTCATACCCTTGCCGTCCAGCCCAAATAACTTTTGGGTCTAATTTCCTTTTAAATCCTTTCTCATTAGACTCTTAAGTTATTTAATCACTCTAGCAACTTTTACACCTATTATAATTTAGTCCTTTTCATTTAATTGACTACCCAAACATTAAAATTTCCTAACGAAATTTTAATACCACATTAATAACATTTCATAAATATTTATAAAATTATTGCGACTAGGTTTTACGAGATAGAGGTCCCAATACCTTATTTTACCCAATTTCTTCAATAATTTCTTTTTCTAACTAATCACTAAATCGATAAAATTTTCCTATCAATATTTTTATACGATTTTCCTATCATATAAATTTTCAAGCAAAAATATTGAAATAAATTTCTCTTTAAATCGGATCTATGATTTCGAAACTATTGTTCCGATAACCTTGAATTTAAGCCATTACACAAGCCCAGAATAAACACATGATTAATACATAAAAATACGTTATTCTAGAGTATTATCATCATATTTCATTTGTTTCACAATATCTCAATTCTCATGTTTGCTATATAAATAACTTTTCACAATATAATACACATATCATTTAAACAATAATTTTGTTCATTCATTATCCAATTCATGAATACATAATTCATGTGTCTCAATCCATATTTCAATTCATTGTCTCATTTTCATTTCACATACAATATCATCTAACATCAATCATAATGCAATTTCAATTAATTACCTCTATTAACACGACTCGGACTCGGACGGATACACGAATCTAACCAAACACACTAGTTTAGCACCCAATGCCTTATCGGATAATTCGAAGTAATAATTTGACACCCAGTGTCTCATCAGCTAAACCGAAGTAAATTGGCACCCAGTGCCTTACTGAATATATCTGAAATAATAAATTGCCACTCAGTGTCTCATCGACTTGAAGTCGAAGAAATCACTGAAATCTTCCAATCTTATTGCATGCCATCTATATCCGACTCAGTCCGATACAGTTAATAGAGTTTAATTTCACTTTTCAAATAGAACCAATATTCAATTCAATTCAAATAATCAAGATATATTCAAGATATATATCAATTCAATCAATATAAATTTAATAAATTCATCACATACTAAATCAATCCATTTCAATTATGGCATGCTATCTATATCTGACTCAGCCCGATACAATTAATAGGGTTTAATTTCACTTTTCAAATACAACCAATATTCAATTCAATTCAAATAATCAATATATATTGAATATATATATATATATATATATCAATTCAATCAATATAAAATTAATAAATTCATCACATACTAAATCAATCCATTTCAATTGCAAAACACAATAATTCTCACATTAACACTTACCATATACATTAAATTGAATTATAACAATTAAAAACTAAATTCAGATTATAGAAATACAAACCGGAAATTTCGAGCTATTACTCGTCGACTTTATCTTTTCCCTTTTTAGTCAAGGGTTCTGGTACAATGTTAGCTACGAAATTAAAATAATTAAAATTCATCAATACAACACAATTCAATCTCACATTTAATATTTTAAATTTTTACTCAATATTTACTTAAATTCCAATTTAGTCCCTAAATCGAGACTAACTTTATTTCTTTACAATTAATCATATATTTTCATACAAATTCCACTTTAAACTAAATTTAACTCCCTAATTTCACTTAAATCCCTAAATTTTAATTTTCACAATTTAGTCTCTATTACTCAAATTTTACAATTTATTCTACAATTCAATCATTTTCATTTCTAACTTAAAATTTATCAATTTAATCCCTAATACTAAAATTATTCAACATAGATAACACTTAAAAACTCAATAATTTTTAAAATTTTGACATGGGTCGGGTAGTATTTAATATTGGGATTCCAAAATATAAAATTTACAAGAAAATAGACTAAATTAACTAACCACTTAAGCTTGAAACTTTGAAACCCTAATTTTTTCTTCCTTCTTTCTTTTCTTTCTTTTCCTCCCTGTTTCATTTGGCTTTCTCTGTTTCTTTCTTTCTTTTCTATTTCTTTTTTCTTTTTATTTATTTGTTTTATTATAATAATATAATATATTTACGTAACATTTAAGGTTTATTTTATAATATATATAATAATTTTCACATGTTTTAAATCTTATGCGGCCTCATTTAATGTCAATGGCATAATTGCTTCTTTAGTCCCTTTAATTTTTCTTTAATCTATAATTCGACTTTCACCCTTTATGCGATTTAGTTCTTTTACCTAACTATTCTTAATTCACGCAAATTCACCTAACCAAAACTTAATTAACCACACAACTAACTTTGTAAATATTTATTAAAAATATTTATGAGTCTAATTTACGAAAACGGAGTCTCGAAAATGTATTTTCCGACACCTATGACTATCGGGTTGTTACAATTCTTCCCCCCTAAATAAATTTTGTCTCCAAAATTTACCTAAAAAAAGGTTGGGGTACTGGGGTCTCATAGTTTTTTCCTGTTCCCAAGTCGCTTCCTCAATACTATGACTATGCCACAACACTTTCACTAACGGAACTTGCTTATTACGCAACTCTTTCACCTCACATGCTAAAATTTCAATCGGTTCTTCTTCATATGACAAATCAGGTTGAATTTTAATATCCTCTGTTGAAATAACATGAGATGGATCCGATCGATATCTTCTAAGCATTGAAACGTGAAAAACATCATGTATTTTCTTGAATTCAGTAGGCAAAGATAAACAATATGCAATTGGTCCCACTCTTTTTGTAATCTCATACGTTCCAATAAAACGAGGACTGAGTTTTCCTTTTCGACCGAATCCCAAAATTTTCTTCCAAGGCAAAACTTTAAGAAATATTTTATCACCAACAGAATATTCAATATCCTGACGTTTCAAATCTGCATATGATTTATGTCTATTAAAAGTTGTGTTCAATCTATCGAATTTTCTTAACAATGTCTTTCGTTTCTTAAATTAATTTGGGCCCGATCATTTTTCTTCACTCAATTCCATCTAACAAATAGGTGATCGACATCTATGACCATATAAAGCTTTATACGAAGCCATTTGATTACTCGATTGAAAACTATTGTTGTATACAAATTCGGCCAAAGGTAAATAACACTCCCAACCTGATTTAAAATCAATAACACAAGTACGAAGTATATCTTCCAAAATCTGAATAACTCGCTCAGATTGTCCATCAGTCTGTGGGTGAAAAGCTGTGCTAAAATTAAGTCGTGTACCAAGAGATTCATGCAACTGTTTCCAAAATCTCGAAGTGAACTGTGGATCCAGATAAAAAATTATCGATATAGGAACACCGTGCAATCTCACAATTTCTTGAATATAAATTTCAACAAGCTTTTGAAGTGACCAATCAGTCCTGACTGTAATGAAATGAGCTGATTTCGTAAGTCGATCTACAATCACCCAAATAGCATTTTTCTTACTGGTCAATAATGGTAATCCCGTTACAAAATTCATTGTGATACAATCCTATTTCCATTCAGGAATAGTAATAGGTTGGGTAATCCGGTTGGAACCTGATGTTCTGTCTTAACTGGCTGACAAGTTAAGCATTTAACCACATACTCGACCACATCTCTTTTCATTCCCGACCACCAATAAGATTCTCGCAAATCACGATACATTTTCGTTCCTCCAGTATGCAAAGTAAAAGGACTATTGTGAGCTTCGCGAAGTATCAATTCTTTCTGTCGAAACCATTTTTTTGGAAAACGGTAGTCGACTTTGACTTTGAAAATGGAAACGAAAAAAGGGAGTCGCCACCAATCCTTTTTGATGAGGTGTGATCGGGTCACCTCAAATTAATCATTTTAATAAAAGTTAAGATTTACTAAAACGATAATTTTTTTGGTCTACGAAAATCAGAAAATGAGTTCGGGAGTCGGTTACTCACGAGGAAGGATTAGCACCCTGACACGCTCAAAAATTGGTACCTAGTTGATTAATTAGTGTCTTAGTGTCGAAAATTGAAAACTTGAAAGACTTTGAAATACAATCCCTCTTTTGTAAAAAAAAAGGCTCAAATGTTAAAGACCTTCTCATCTCAAAGTGATGAAATGTCACATCCAGTAAGTTAGGACACGGCGTCTCAAACTTTTGAGAATGAGTCTGTCTTTTACTTAAAATTTGTGCATTTTAGCCTCTTTTTTAAAAGGGTATTCGATTGTTTAGAGTGAACGAGAAAAGTCGAAACCCAGTAAGTTAGGGCACGATATCTCGAACTTCCAAATACCGGATATTGCCTTTGTTTGCAAAAACCTCATCTCGAGGTGACAAGTTGTCATATTCAGTAAGTTAGGACACAACACCTCATATCTCTGAGGATAAGTATTTTATTCAAAACTCGCGTTACGATTTAAGAGGATTGTGTCATTATTTAGGTTAAACGAGAAAAAATCGAAACCCAGTAAGTTAGGCACAATTTTCTCGAATTTCTAAATACGAAGCTTGCTTTATGAAAGAATTATTTTAATGTATCGAGTAAAACTATGACACGATTTATAGTGAAATATAAAAGAAAATTATGGTACTAATATGTATAATAACATAATAATAGGTGTGACAGTGTTAATAATAATAATATGAGCAATTATAAAAGATGAAATAAAAGCAAGGCTAGTAATATAAAAATATAAAACAAATGCATAAGGAAATGATATAAACGAATACATAAGTAAATAAAAAACATGACAACATAAAAATGACAATGAAGATGAAAACGATAATAATAATAATAATGTTGATAATAATAATAGTAGTAGTAAAAATAATAATACTAATGATAATAATAAAAGTAATAATAAGAATATTATTATTAGTATTAATAATAATGATAATAGTAATAAAAATAAAAAATAAAAATAGTAATAGTAATAAAAGTGAAAATAATAGTATTAATAACGGTAAATACAAATAGTAACAACAATTATACAAATAATAAATAATCTAAAGTTTGAAATTATTTAAAAGATACAAATAAAATAAATGATGAAATATTAATAATAAGAGTAATGATATATAAATAAAATAAGTGTGCTAAAATATATATATTAAATTAGTTAATATAAAAATAATAACGTATAAGTAAACACAAAAAAGAAAATATTATAATAATAATAATAATAATAATAATAATAATAATAATACAATAGTAATAATAATAAAAGGTATAATAATCTATTAGATAGTAAAATAATAATAATAATAATAATAATAATAATAATAATAATAAATGGTAATAGTGATATTAGTAATAATAATAATAATAATAATAATAATAATAATAATAATAATAATAATAGGAAATAATAGTACATTAATAATGATAGTATATGTTAATAACAATAATAATATATAAAAATAGGAAATAATAATATGGTAAAAATAATAATAATAATAACAAAAATAGTAATAATAGTATGTGAAATAATAATTGTAAAAATAATAGTAATAATTATATTGATAATACTAATAATAATAGTAGTAAAAAATAAAAATATAAAAATAATAATAATAATAGTAAAATGACAATAAAATAAGATAATAATAATGATAAAAAAATAAAAAAATAATAACGGCAATAATAATAATACCATAATAAAAAAGAAATAATAACATGTAAATAATAATAACAATAATAACAATAATATATTTATAATAATAATAATAGTAAAAATAATAAAATTAACTTTTTATAATAATAATAAATTTATAATAATATATTTATAAGAATAATTAAAAAGGGGATTAAATTGAATTCAAAACAGAAAGTTTGGGGAAATCTAGAAATATATAAAAGAGAAAAGGACTAAATTGCATGCGTAAATACCCAGGAGGGACTAAAATGGGCAATAACCCCTCGCTTCAAAACGCGCAGCATAAGGAAGGACCAAAATGAAAACCAAAATAAATTACAGGGTAAAATTAGAAATAATGAAAAATTAAATTTCAAAACAATAAAAAAACGGAAGGGCTAAAAGTGCAATTAGCCCTTCCATTGAAAACACGCGAATCCTTGGCCTGGAGCGGGTCGGGTCGTGGGTTAAGCTCAAAACAATGTCGTTTTGGGGTTTAAGGACCCAGGCCAAAACAACGTCGTTTTGGCCCTCTGTTTAAGTAAATTTTCAAAAAAAAAATCATTTCAACACCCCTTTTAAAAAAAAAACTTCTCCCTCCCCTTTTTCTCTGAAGTGCCTCCCCCCCCTCAGGCCAAGCTCCTGAGCTCTCGCCAGTAGAGGCGTTGTATGCCACCACAAGCACAGTGGCGGAAATTCAAAAAGGGTATATATTTTTTTCTTTCTAAATTTTTAATATATATATATATATATATGTGTATTTGGTAAGAAAATAAAGGAGAAATTAGGTTCAAAATAAAATAAAATAAAATAAAATAACAAAAACGAAAATAAATAAAACCTTTATTTCGAAACCTTTGAACTCTGTTTGGTGTTTCTTGCTACGATTTTGTGTTGGTGTTTTAAACTTTTTTATGGTATTTCCACCCTTTTATGTTTGAATGTCTATTTTTATTTCCAAGCAAAAAAAAGTCCCTTTTAGTTTACATTTTTAGGGCTTTTATAGCCTGATATTACAACTATTCTTGCTGTCATTTCTTCTCCGGTTTTGCAGGTGCATGGGCACTGTTGGCACGGGCGGTGGAGAAGATGAGTCAGAGGGTAGGTGGCCGAAGGTGGTGGCAGACCTAGGTGCGGCGCACCTAGGGTTTTTATTTTTTCTTCTCTTTTTTTTTTGATTTGGGCTATTAGGGTTAGTTTGGGCTTGGGTTGATATTTGGGTTTAGGAATTTGGTTTGGTTTTGTATTATTGGGTTAGGATAGGTTGGGTTTTGGGCCAAGCAAATTGGGCTTGTAACACTTTCAATTCAGAAATTTCTGGAACACATAATCGATTATGATATCTCAAACAACCATAATCATCAATACTGAAATTTTTCTAATGTGTCAAGATTGAAAATTTGATATTTGAAAAGTATATGGACTAAGAATGAGCCAATTAGAGAACATGGATTAAATCTATAATTCGACATATAGTACAAGATTAACAACAAATTTTAATAACTGAATTTAACTGTTACTGTTTGGATGAGAATTGAAATTTTAAAAATTGAAAAGTACATGAACTAACATTGATAAGTTCAAAAAGTATAAAAACTAAATTTGATCAAATTAAAGTATAAAAATTAAATCCACAACTTATCCATAATACATAAACTAATAGCATAATTTAACCTAATTAAATCTAGCATCCTTGCTAAGGCTTGATTAATTTGTGTGTGTTGCAAACAAAACTTTAACATGGAAAGATTGATGCCTTAAAATTTGAAGTGTTAAAATTCAAGTTCAAATTCTATAATCATGATAAGTAATCATATATCGGTTCACAATTTAATTTATTTTTATTCAAATTTTTATCATGTGTGATTCCTATAAAATATATTAATAATGAGGTCCAAGTATTTCACTTTTAATTTTTATATATTACAAATTGAAGGAAAATGAATTTCAACCCTGATTTTTTTTTTTTTTGAACCCTGATCTTAAATATACATTTAAGCACAGCTGTCGGAACTTTTGATTTTGTTCAATATTAATTTATTTTATTAATTACTTTCGTATGGGATGCTGTCCTATTTTGCCTTCCTATTATAAAAGCATCTCAATTTTATTTTATGATATTATTAATGTGTTTTAGTATATTATTTTAAATTTATCGATAGTTTTTAGATATTTATAATTTAATTTATAGTTACTTAATAAAATATTATATATATATATATATATATACATACATATATAAAAATGCGAATATCAGGAAGGTAATCAGAATGAAAAGGGTTTGTTGATTTAGTCCAAAAGTTGTACCCTATTTTTACTGGCAGCTAAAGAATTCTTTGTTTTAATTTGATACATAAAGTTGCAATTTGTTATACATGATAGTCCAACTTTTTTTTTCCTTCTGTTAAGAAAAATATCAACTTACGTAGCCCATCACAAAATAGTTATACATGTCAATTCTGCTCTAAATCTAAAAATTCTACTCGAAATCAAAAAATTTCACCCGCTCAATTTGAATTTGACCCATCTTAATTTAACGATCAAAAGTTAACAATTTAAGCTCAAATTGGCTTAAACCTAAAATTGATCCAACTTAAAATTTACTTGATCCCAAAATTGACTTGGCTATAAAATGATTTGAACATGTGATGACATGGGAAAAAACCCGAAATAATTTATACTTAATTTTAGTATAATTTTAAAATAATAATATTATACTTATAACCTAAATTATAATTTATTTTGGTAGTAAATTACAAATACATTAAACACTTAATGAAAAGAATATATATATCATCTTTTGTTTACAATAAAATTAACAAAAAGGAAATGATGAAAATACATTGTAAATCTGAAAAAAAACTACTATCATACAACGAATAAACCTAAAAGAATTAAAATTATATCGGAAAAAATAAAAATATATTGTAAAGGTAATAAGAAATAGATGTATTCTAAAATCTAGACTTCAAAGTAACGTGGTGTCGGAAAATTTTGAGAGACCAGAATTAAATTGTATATTTTATTATAATAAAAATATGATTTTATCATTTTAGTAGTTTATATATTCATAATTTTAAAAGATTAAATCAAAATTTTATTAATTTCAAGGGTCAAACTATAATTTTACTATTACTAATTTAAAATTTTATAAATTATAAACAGTTTAAATAAAAACTTTTCTATTTTAGGGTGTTGAGGTCTCGGCCACTGTTCAAAGTTAAAACGAATCACCTATTCGTACAGAAATATAATCAAATTTTAATATTAAACACAATTACAATAAATTGATAAAGACGAGAAGACATAAAAGAAGGGGATAGAGTAACATTTAAACTCTAAACTTCACAATTTTTTTTCAATTTCGTCCTTGAACCTTTGTTTTAATTAACATTCGACTCCCAAACAATTTAATTTACTTTTCAACGACCTAAAAGGCTTACAGCTTGAAATTTATGCTGGAATCGAATCACAAAAAATCCGGACATCATGGAAGAAAGAATAAAGATCAGACCAGACAACTACTGCGAGGCTCATTTATTGCGTAAGACACACACAGTTTGCGCATCATCTCTTACTTCTGTTTGCCTCCCATTGGTTAAATTGGAAGTCCAGTTGCCAAATTATTTAAATGTTCATTGGTTAGGGCAAAATGATATGGTGAAGATTTTGTAGCTTCAATGTTAATCTACCATATATCACACGATAACCCTTTATATTTTCTAAAACAGCTGTACTTATACATCACGTGATATGCCCCAAATGCTAGCAATTTATGATTTAACTAATCCCAAAAACTGCACTTATTTATTATCCAGGTACTCTCTGCTGAAAACAAGTACAATGGGGGGAGTTTAGAAGAGGTTCAAGGGTCATAAGTTTAAAATTTTTGTAATTTAATCCTTTATAGATATACTATAACTCTCCTAAAAATATAAGTAGGTCTTTTTTAAGGTTTAAAATTTTTGCAGTTTTTCCCTTTGTATATATACTTGTTTTTAGATGATCAAATTTAGTTGATTTTAGATGATCATGAATTGGTCAAATTTAGATTGAACCGATCGTAATATTATAATACTATTTCTTTTAAATTAATTATTTTTATATTTAAATTAATTGTCATGTTAGAATGCTATTTCTTTTGAATTGATTATTTAAATCGATTGTAATATTAAAACTATTTTTTGAATTAATTATTTATATGTTTAATTCTATTATTATATTAAAATATATATTTTTAAATTGATTGTTTATTATGTAGTAAATCCACAGCTAAAGAAGCGTGCATTTCAGAAAAAAAAATAAGTGTGCATACATAGATTCATTTATTACTCAAATCAGGTGATATAAATAATTAAATCCCCATTTTCGGTACTCCACAAGACATCTGCACACATTTCAAGATTCAATTAGTTTGGAAAGTCGACGTTTAATATATATAAATTTCAAGCTTTGCCTGCATGTATGAATGCATGACTTTCTCCTTTAACGCATTTTAGACTTTGATATTAAAGCCGTAACCATTGACCCTAAACCTCCCTTCCACACCGAACAGCAGCCTGCTGGTTTATTGGTTAATTATGACATGAACCCTTCCCTGTTTAAAGCAAAATATATTTATACATTAATCAAGTTTAGGAATAAATATATGAACAAAAAAATTAAATGAATATTTTAATATTTTTATTTTATATTCTTAAGTAAACCTTGAAATTATTGCGAGTTCAAAGTCAGAAAAACACCAACCTTCGAGTATATATCTATCATTTTTTTTTTCTCATTTGATTGCTATAGCAACCTCAAATTTCATATGATATGAAACTTTGTTAAGTGGTACATCCTAATTAGAGGCGATTCTAGGGGTGGCATGGCCCCAGCCCTTTTAAAATGAAAATTATTATTTAAGTTTTTAATTTTTTAAAATTTAAAATTAATAAAAATAAAATTATACTTTGGTCCTTAAAATTATAAAAATTTAATTTAATCTTTTAAAAATTATAAAAATATAAACTATATAAAAAATTAAAATTTCAATCTATCCCTAAAAAATTATTTTGGATTCCCCGCTAATCCTAATCAACCCTTTTATCACCTTAAATT
The DNA here is from genome assembly GCF_025698485.1 of Gossypium arboreum. Lineage (NCBI taxonomy): Eukaryota > Viridiplantae > Streptophyta > Magnoliopsida > Malvales > Malvaceae > Gossypium > Gossypium arboreum. The sequence continues at coordinate 10,784,879 of NC_069080.1, forward strand.
ACCCATTATAAACCAAATCCTGGTCAACGTACAAATGGAGCAAAAACAGCGGATGTTAATGGGAGCCATGTACTTTCGCCTACCAAATTTTGTAACCTCTATTAGTAGCCTAAATCTTTTGAAAATTTTACTTAGGTTTTCTTAAAATTTTTCATTTTGAAAATTTATTAAGATTTTCACAACTTTTAAAAGTTTCAATTAAACCTCCAATTTCAAAAAAATAAAAATAAAAATTAAAATAGTCGTTTTTGTTTAACTCAGGTTACATTTTAATCACTTATGTTTGAAATATTACATTTTAGTCACTTACGTTATCGTATTATAACATTTTAATCATTAAGCCGTTAATTACCATTAACGGTATAACGGTAAACTGATGTAGCACGTTAAATCATCATTTCAAACAAAAAATTTAGGTTAATTTACACAACCGATCCCCATATTTTTTTCGTTTTAAGGAATTTAATTTTTTTCTCTTATGTTCTTTTAATTTTTTTATTTTTCATTATCTTTTGCTTCTCCGTCTATTTTCTTCCCTTCTTCATTTTCTTTAACGTAGTTTTTCTATGTTTTCCATTTGTTAAAACAAGTCTCTGTACTTTTATTTTTTAAACAATTTAATTTTTTGAGTGATGCAAGCTTGTAAATTAGTTTTAAGTTTTAACAAATGAAAATATAAAAGAAAAACTACATTAAAAGAAATAAAATGGAGGAAAACAGATAGAGAAGTAGAAGATAATGCAAAATAAAGAAAAAAAAAGAAAGTTAAAAGAACATAAAAGAAAAAAATAAATTGCTCAAAATGAAATAAATATGAGGACCAATTATAAAATTTAACCTAAAATTTTCGTTTGAAATAATGATTTAATGTGTCACATCAGCTTACTATCACATCGTTAACGACAATTAACAGCTCAGCGACTAAAATGTTACAACGTGATAATGTAAGCAACTAAAACATAACATTTTAAACATAAGTGACTAAAATGTAGCCTAAGGTAAATAAAAAAGACTATTTTAACAATATACCCAACAAAAAATTAGTTGAACCCTTAATTTTTTAAAAAAATTTAAATTTCAATTAGATTTATTGTCAAAATTCCGCACTACGCAAAACTATAACTTGGCAAAATGTTGGATCCTTAATTATAATAACCATCAAACTGGACAACATTAACTAAAGGGAAAAAGAAGCACTATAATTTCAAAAAATCCAATTGTGCAATCGGCGGACTGTATTGCTAGTCTGATGCATCAGGTTATTAGTTTGAGGATGTTCACAGATCCTCCTCTACTGATACAAAGTTTTCTTGATGAGGACTTGATTGCTTTATTTAAGGCAAAGTCCTTGGAACTTTTCATATGAGGTGTTGATCCTCCTTTTGTGTGTAAAAAATATTATGCAAGCGGCTGAATCATAGAATTTAAGGTTAAATAAGATCTGCAGTTGAAATTCTTTAATTTTTTTAAGATCTATTATTATACATAAAAGTACATATATTATAATATAAAATTAAATTAATACAAATAGGAAATGAATAAAGAGTCAAACAAAACTCATATATAATATATACACATGATTAATCGAAGATCACATGAAATTATGCTTATGTAACTTAAATTCGAATGTTCAAAATTCAAAACTTCCTCTAAGTTGTTGTTGGAAAATAGTTTAATTATTTAGCAAATAAACTTCCTCCGTAATTTTATTTTTAAAATTTATCATGACTAATATATTAAAGAAATCTTAACTTACCACATTTTATTTATATTATTTTCTCCTAAAAAATAATATAAGGGTTTATTTAAACAAAATATAATAATTTAAGGATTTCTCCCACAAAATCCCACAAAATGATGAATTGCTGAGTAAGACTAAAATTTTTTGTTGAAAGATGTATCATGTTATATTAATTAATTTAAATTATTTTTAACTTTTAAAAATTTTATATTTACATTTTTTCACATTAAATTTATATATTCAATTTATCAGATTCATCCACTATATTTTATTCAATTTCTTCCGCAATCTTTTGTACTCACAAGAAAGCTTTGTTTTTGTTTCGTATTATTTTGACCAAATAATTAAGGCAATATATATAGAATGCACACATAAAGCAGTCCCATACTGTAACTTTGACCGAAGCTCAAGATTTAAAAATAAAAATTGCATTCAAAGTAGTAACGTAAGCAGCTTTAGCCTTTACTTGATAATAAATAGATAACTAAGAGGCAAATAGAAGCATGCAAAAACACGACACGGTTCATATTTATCATCCAACTCCCTGAAAGAAAGGTCTCTCTTTAGCGAAAAAGAAAGATGGGCCATCATGAAGTAGGGAACCATGACATGGAAGAGCTGGGTGAGACAGAGAGAAACCTGAGGTCACCTTTTCGCCACTTATCGTCAAGCTTCAGAAGCACTACCTCGGACCTCGCGATGTCGTCGTCGTTGAGAGAAAATAATGATGACGAGATCGAGTTGCAGTGGGCTGCGATTCAGAGACTGCCCACTTTTAAGCGCGTAAGAACCTCATTGTTCGATTTCGAGCTTTCAAATGATACTACCAAAGAAGAAGAGGATATCAAAATTGAAGGGAAGAGAAAGGTGATCGATGTTACCAAGCTGGGAGCATTGGAGCGCAGCGTTTTTATCGAGAAACTCATTACCAAAATTGAGTACGATAATCTTCGCCTCTTGGAGAAACTGAAAGAAAGAATAGGCAGGCAAGAATCTATACGTCTCTCTCTTCTTCTTCTTCTTTTTTTGTTTCGAAGCAGTTATTATACCGTTTACCTTTCATGCTTGAAAAACTTGCATTTAACAAAAAAAGCTAGCGAATGCCTTGCGCTTCAATCCTTTTGAGTTTCCCCTCAGTTGAAACTGAAAAATATTAATTAGGATGTCACAATATTTTCTGTTTTCATTTTTTTTTTAAATTTAAAACAAGTTTAGTAAATAAAAAATTTAGTTATCACTAATGAAAATATAAAAACACTTTTGGCACATGCGTTCATAGTTGAGTCAGGTTAGATTCAACCAAACTTATTCATGATATCATATCATACATATAGTTATTTAAATTGGGCTAACCTAAAATATGAGTTTCAAAATTCACTCAAATTTATCTATGTTACTATTATTTTTAAAACTTTTAAAAGTATGATTATTTTATTTATTATTTATATATATCTTTCACTATCCTTACATATTTTCTATTAAAATTTTAAAGATAATTACCTAAAAATATCTAACATAAATAAATTAAAATATTTTTAAATATTTTATAGTATAGTATAGTATATTTAATCAATTATGGAAAAAGCAAAATCATAAGTATTATGGTTTAATGCAATGCTTATGCATGTATTATATCTAATAGTATGAGTAACATCAATATATATGAAATTGATTTATGAAAAATAAGTCAATCAAAAGATACAATATGTTATAAATTCCTAGCTTGCAGCTGACAGTGACATTTGTGCTTAGAGTGGGGTTGGAATTTCCGACTATTGAGGTGAGATTCCAGAATTTGTCAGTGGAAGCAGATTGTGAAGTAGTTCAAGGGAAGCCCATTCCTACACTTTGGAACACCATCACCACTGTATTCTCTGTAAGTATTTTTTGCAATATGTCCCACTACAATTGTTTCTTACTAAATATAATATCTAAAAAAACTATAGAAAATGAAATATCTAAAACATCTATTCATAATAGCTTACCTTACCCATCCTAAAGCAAATCAATAATACAGGTTTTCTTCCCAAATCTTCATAGCTTTTTCAGCTTTATATGCTTAAATAATGGGAAATTCTTTGTTTTTAGAAAATTAAATAACTGGGATCATCTTCTTCACTCTCATAATACATAAAATTGTAATATTTTGGTTTCATCTTCCTCAAATGCGCTCTTTTTCATTACTATTTGGATATATATCACCCTAATGGGAGAGATTTATAATGTTAAACAGGCTTTGACAAAAGTTAGCAGATGCAAGTCTCAATCATACAAGATAAAAATTCTCAAAGATATCAGCGGCATCATCAAGCCCTCAAGGTTCACTTTGGCTATCGACTTCTACATTCTTGTCAGCTATGCATGATCTATGAGTTTAGGCTACTTTTTAGATAACAATAGTTACACCAAAAAAGTAACAGATAAGCTGCCAAAAACTCACTGTTTTTATGCAGGATGACTCTATTGCTTGGCCCTCCAGGCTGCGGAAAGACCACCTTGTTACAAGCACTTTCAGGGAAGCTTAATCCATCTCTCAAGGTTTTCTATTTTCCCATCAAATCCCTCTTGAATTAGCAATCTGAATAATCTGCATTAGCCGACACCGGAAATACAATACAAAATTTTAATCATTGATTCCAAAACTACAACCAAATGACATGTAGCATCTAATAAGTTCAAGAATAACGAATAACGAAAAGTTTGTGGATTGAACTACAATCAATCTTGGGGAATACTTTTATTTCAGGTCACAGGGGAAATATCCTACAATGGTTACAAGTTCACAGAGTTTGTGCCTCAGAATACATCAGCTTACATAAGTCAATATGACCTACACATTTCTGAAATGACTGTAAGAGAAACACTTGACTTCTCAGCTCGTTGCCAGGGCATTGGAGACAGAGCAGGTATATTACTTTGCATCTTGTACCAACAATCATACTTTCATAACAGGAAACTGATCTTAAATTGTCTATGAATAAAGATATGTTAAAAGAAATCAGTAGAAGGGAGAAGCAATCTGGCATTGTTCCGGAACCAGATATAGACACATTCATGAAGGTAATTTGCTAGAAATAGTGTTCATATCAGCACTTAGAGAGGGCAGGATATCAAGGCCTTTGGAGCCACTTCTGACTATAATCGGTGTTAACAGGCAATTTCTGTTGAAGGATTAAAAGGAACTCTCCAGACAGACTATATATTGAAGGTAATTCTCTCGAAAGAAAAGAAATGTATAAAATGAAATCCATGTTCTTCTCTAACAGTTCCACAATCATTCATTTCCACTCAGATTCTTGGACTGGACATTTGTGCCGATACTATAGTGGGAGATGCAATGAACAGAGGTATCTCAGGAGGTCAAAAGAGAAGGCTGACAACAGGTTGTGCAGTTCTATCACCTTCCTATTAAAGTTATAAAGTTTAAGAGAACCGAGATTAATGTTCTATAAAGCCCTAGCAAGTAACAAGGGACCTTTATGAAACCCTGATCATATAACTCCCTGAGCCATACAAAATCATGTCATTCTAATAGATTTTCTATGTTTTCTTTTGATAGGGGAAATGATAATCGGTCCAAATAAAGCACTCTTTATGGATGAAATATCAACTGGCTTGGACAGCTCCACTACCTTCCAAATAGTTACCTGTTTACAGCAACTAACCCACATTACAGAGGCAACACTTCTAGTATCACTTCTTCAACCGGCACCAGAGACCTTTGATCTCTTTGATGACATTATTCTGATGGCAGAAGGAAAGATTGTATACCAAGGACCACGCAGTTCTGTTCAAGAGTTCTTTGAACATTGTGGTTTTAGGTGCCCTGAGCGCAAAGGCGTTGCTGACTTCCTCCAAGAAGTATGTGTTCATTAATCCACTTAGAACGTTTCATGTCATTTTTCTTTAACTGATGTTTTAAAATAAATTAATTTCAGCTGCTTTCTGAAAAGGACCAAGCACAATATTGGTATCGTAAAGACCAACCTCATAGTTTTGTTTCTGTGGACAACTTTATAGTTGCATTCAAGAAGTTTCACGCAGCCCAGAAGCTAAATGAAGAACTGTGCACACCTTTCAACAGACGTGAGAGTCATAAAAGTGCCTTGTCATTCAACATGTATTCAATGGGTAAATGGGAATTACTCAAAACATGCATGGCAAGAGAATGGCTTCTCATGAAGAGAAACTCATTTGTTCATATCTTTAAATCGTCACAGGTAATAACAATTATAATAAGCATGTGTATAGTATCAAACTTTGGTGATCAACATACCCACTAACCAGCCTTGGATGCTTCCTACATGCAGCTTGTAGTTATTGCACTCATGACGATGACCATCTTTATTCGCACTCGGATGAAGCTTGACCTTGTCCATGCAAGCTATTACCTGGGTTCCCTGTTTTATGCTCTCATAAGGCTTATGACGACCGGAATTACTGAGTTGGCATTAACTGTTTCCAGACTTTCTGTGTTCTATAAGCAAAGAGATTTCTACTTCTACCCAGCATGGGCATATTCCATTCCGGCTGCTATTCTAAAGATTCCATTTTCATTGATGGATGCTTTTCTGTGGACAGCTCTTACATACTATGTGATTGGTTACAGTCCTGAACCAGAAAGGTTTATTATGTTGACAAAAATTATCTAATGTTAAGGTAGCTAAATAGTAACAAATATTATCATCTTCTAAGCCTATTATTGGTTTTCAGGTTCTTCCGCCTGCTCTTCCTCCTTTTCCTTGTTCATCAAATGGCAATTTCACTATTCCGTTTAATTGCTTCAGTTGTCAGAGATCCACCTTTTGCAGCAAATTTTAGTCTTTTTACATTATTGGTGATATTTTTATTCAGTGGCTTCATAATTCCACGGCGTAAGTCCATTCATTACTTATATGAGGAGATTAAAAAGACGTAAAGAACTTATATTAATATTGCAAACCTTTTCCACAGCTTTACTACCTGCTTGGGTCAAATGGGGCTTTTGGCTTTCACCACTTGCATATTCTGAAATAGGTGTTGCAGTGAATGAATTTCTAGCACCAAGGTGGCAACAGGTGAAAGGAAAACAATTGTTATTTTGTTGTTCAAATGAAGATCAACATATCTACTGACACTCCCATGTTTTCTGGCCATTCACTTGCAGGTTTCATCTTCAAATGCCACCTTAGGACAGCAAGTTCTAGAAAAACGTGGGTTAAACTTCAGTGACTACTACTATTGGATATCAGCAGGAGCATTGATAGGGTTCTGGATGATTTTTAACATTGGTTTCACCTTTGCTTTGAGCCTTTTAAAGCGTAAGTTGTACCTTAGCAAGCATATACAAGAAAATAATGATAGAAAAAAAAATTGAGGTGAATAAAATCTTTGAAGTACTAACCTGTATATGTTGTTGCAGCTCCAGGGAGTTCTCGGGCTATTATTTCTCATGAAAGATTTTTTTACCTAAAGGCAAAAGAGGATTTGAGTGACACAGCTCTGCAAAAAGAATTGCCCAGTGTTGACTCTCTAACAGAAAGAAAAGTTAAGGGTGAGAAGCTCTTGTTATTTATATGGTACTACATTATATCAGAAAGCATTAACTGGATGCCATATGAAGTGAACAAATAATATAGGTTCGCATGCCAAAATAATATAATCATTTTTTTTTTTTTACAGGAATGGTTTTACCTTTTAAGCCCATAACGATATCATTCAAGGATGTGCAATACTTTGTTGATACTCCGAAGGTACTATGTTCATTCTCAAGCCCAATTTTTAAAATATAAATAAAATATTTTTTAATGTCTTCTATGTATTCCCAGAAACTGAGAGAGCAGGGGTATCCACAAAGACTACAGCTACTTCAAGATATTACCGGTGCATTTAGACCTGGAGTTCTCACAGCTTTGATGGGTGTTAGTGGAGCAGGGAAAACAACACTAATGGATGTACTATCAGGAAGAAAAACAGGTGGTTATATTGAAGGAGACATAAGAATTGGAGGGTACCCCAAAGTCCAAGAAACATATGCTAGAATATCAGCTTACTGTGAACAAACTGACATCCATACTCCAATGATTACAGTACAGGAATCAGTGATGTACTCAGCTAGGTTGCGTCTACCAACTGAGATTAATAAGCATAAAAGATTGGTAAGAAATGTTCAAACCTTATTGAAGTTTCGAATGCTCAATTAAACAAGTTGCACTTTCTAGGCAAAGATCCAAAATTCAGACCTATCCTTGCCACATGACCTCTATATCTAGAAAGGATCAGTTGCAGTAGTGATTTTATACTTTTGCGTGGAACTGGAAAAACTGTATATACCTCATGTAGAGAAAAAAGGAAGTGTACAAAATTGAAAAATATGTAGCAAACCGTCACCTACATAGGTGTGACATTGGCTTAAATTGTCCCTGAGACTTTTTATACATGCTAAGATTATATCATAATTATGAATAACTTGACTAAAGTTTTTAACTCACTTACCTATATAATAGGAATTTGTAGCAGAGGTTCTTCAAATGATTGAGTTGGATGAAATCAAAGATGCTTTAGTTGGCATCCCGCATGTAAGTGGAATATCACCAGAGCAGCGTAAACGGTTAACCATTGCAGTGGAACTTGTTTCTAATCCATCCATAATATTTATGGATGAGCCAACTTCGGGTTTAGATGCCAGAGCAGCTGCAATTGTCATGCGAGTTGTGAAGAATATTGTTAACACAAAGAGGACAATTGTATGCACCATCCATCAGCCAAGTATCGACATATTTGAATCATTTGATGAGGTAATTGAATGGCAGAATTGCATTCATGGTAATTAGTTCTTGAAATAAAAATTACAACTTAGCATTTCGGGAAAACTATTCTGGTGCTTTTTTATTCACATTTAAAAGAAATGAACTATCGTAGGTTATTAGATGGAACTTAATCATGCAGTAGACAAGAAACACCAAAGAGCAAAGAGAGCCAATTATAGATTACTTCTCAAATCTTTAGCTCCTCATCATAAGCTAAAACATGAAAAACCCTAATGGTTTATGTTAATGGAAAATTCTCACCAAAGTTAACTGGATAGAAGCATTTGGGCCTAAATACATTTTATCAGGTCCAACATTTGTTTCTGCATAACATGTGTGTATCCTTACAGCTTATTTTGATGAAAAGAGGGGGACAAATGATATATTCTGGAGAACTGGGTCAGCATTCAAGTAGGCTTATCGAATACTTTGAGGTAATCCTAAAAATCAATCATTATGAAAAGTTTATTTTGCATTACATGTCTACATGCTTTGTAGCTTGGAGTCTAGGACCTTAATCCCTATGCTTGACATGGAAATGAAAGTACAATAAAGGAATAGCACCCTAAGTAAAACATATGGCCTTTCTATGGCGACTCTCTTTTTAACTCGTCCAATCATGACAACAATTTACACCCGTCTGGCAGGGAATACCTGGAGTACCAAAAATTAAAGAAAATCATAACCCAGCGACATGGATGTTAGAAGTCACCAGTCCTCCTGTGGAAGCTCAACTTGGAATAGACTTTGCCTGTATCTACAAAGAATCCCATCTCTACAAGTAAGTCATTATCATAAATGTGTTAGAAAACTATTAAGTTGTCATGGTTTCGCCACTAACTAGGGTAAGTTAGAAAACTATTAAGTTGTCATGGTTTCGCCACTAACTAGGGTAAGTATTAAAGATGTCAAATTTGGGAATCTTGCAGTTCTTTTTTTTTTTTTTTTTTGACCGAGTCACTGACCCCTCCCCATTTAGTTCTTCATAGAACTTACGCATTCAGTTAAGTATTCCAGCATGCACCCTCTTTGCTTTCTTAGACCACTTCCCCCACCTAAAAGTAAATGAAGAAAGCTTTTATCAAATAAGGTCTTGCGTGCCTAACTTTTAATTCGAAGTGATATAATGTTTCTTCTCTGTAGGAGAAACAAAGAAATTGTTAAAAGCCAAAGCCTTCCAGCACAGGGTTCAGAGAAACTACAATTTTCTACACCCTTTCCACAAAATGGATGGGAGCAACTTAAAGCATGCCTTTGGAAACAGCACTTGTCCTATTGGAGAAGTCCCAAATACAACTTAGTACGGTTGGCATTTATTATTTTATCATCTTTGTTGTATGGAGTCTTACTTCGGCAGAAAGGACAAAACCTGTAAGCCGCTTTCTAGATCTTTTTTCACCCTTTACTATTATCGCCAATCATTTAACACCATGTTCTCATAGCTAGACCAAGAAATGTTCATTTATGAAGCGTCGCTAAGATTTATCTGATAGAGTTGACATAAAATGTGTGTTCATAAAGTTGATCATTGTCACAACCCCTAAGAAAATATGGTTGCTGGATATTCTGATTCCTCTACGTAAGTTTGTGTTCTTTTACTAGTCTAGCTGATGAAACTTTCCTGTTCAATTTGCTAGCTTTACTTGCAAGGATAAATAGAATGCCAAAGAGACAAAGAAAAGATATTAGTACTAACAACCTGTCTTCTCATGCTAAAATCTAAAGAAGATAGAGGAGGAGAGTGTAAGAGAGTTAGTAAGGACATACAAATTAAAATTTAGCTGATTAACAAAAATGTAAGAAATGTTATATCAAGTTAATTAGTAAGTGCAATTAGCACACCCTGACGATTCATGTTAGATAAAAATGCATTACTATCCTAGCACATAGTTATGAAAGTTACTTGGTGTAAAGCGAAACGAATCGAATTTTATATGAATGTCAATTCATACTAGAATTGTATCTATTGAACTGAAGTAAAAACTACAAATTTTAATTGCTTGGAGTATATTAGATTATATACTTACTGTGTGACATGCTGACATTCTATTCCCCCTTTCTAAAGACATGATGAGCAGGATTTTTTCAACATAATCGGATCGATGTATGTTTTCATGATATTCACTGGAATAAGCAGTTGTTCATCTGTTCTTCCATTCGTGTCTACTCAGAGGACAATAATCTACCGTGAAAGATTTTCCAGAATGTACTCTTCATGGGCATATTCGTTGGCACAGGTCAAAAATTTTATAGAATGCCTTCTGATACTGTGACACCTTTGAAGGTTGCATGTCTTGGTATAAATTTGCTCTTCCATATTTGCAGGTGATTATTGAGATTCCTTATATCTTTCTTGAAGCAGTATTATTCCTGACAATCACTTATCCAGCTGTAAACTTCTATGGATCCGCTTACAAAGTATTTTGGTACTTCTACACCGTATTTTGTACGCTGCTCTATTACAAATATTTAGGCATGATGTTGGTTTCTTTGACTCCAACTTTCCAAGTAGCTACAATCTTTGCAAGCCTCTGTTACACGTTGTTCAGCTTGTTCTCAGGGTATCTCATACCAGGACCGGTAAGCCAATTCTGTCTTGTCTTGCTAACTGAAACCCAATTTGATTTCACAATTTTTACAATTCCCAATAAAATTAATCAGTAAGGCACCTGTAAAACGTAAATAGCAGAATGGCTAGATTAACCATAAGAACATGCTTCAGCTTAAATGCTCACCAACTAAATTGATGCTACCACTCAATTTTTGTAGATAGCTAAAGTAACACATATCTGATACTTCATTACTTGCAGCAATTTCCTAAATGGTGGGTTTGGGGCTACTGGATTTCCCCAACTTCGTGGTCCCTGAAAGGTCTCCTCACTTCACAATATGGAGACATAGAGGAAGAAATCATGGCATTTGGAGAGCAAAAAGCACTCAACACCTTCTTGGACAGTCAGTATGGGTATAAACATCGAGATCTACCCATAATAGCCGTTGTACTACTTGCTTTTCCGCTTGTCTTTGCATCTGTTTTTACATATGGTATAGCTAAACTAAACTATCAAAGGAGATAACACGCTTCTACTTGAATTCCTAATCTCTCAGGCAAATTTTTGTAAAAGTATAAATTTATTTGCCCATTAATTGTAAATATATATTCCTACAATAAGTTAAACTATGATCCTAACAAACAATTCTATCCTCTCTGTATAGTATCTGTTAGTCTAACAAAGAAAGTTTCTGCCATTGAGCACTTGTAAATGTTAGTGTCACCCTATCCTGCTTTAATTATATGATATACAGTGTCACTTAAAAAGTCATAAAGCACCAAGAATACAGAAATCTATGCAACTAGAACACGTTTAATAAATCATCAGGTGAATTGTCATAGCCATTTTAAGGAACAGTTAAAGTAACTGAATTCATTCATTGCAAAGTGACGGAAAAAAGAGTAAAAAAGTGCTCACAGAAGAACGGGCTTTTATCTTCACGTGAATTACGGGTATGGCGATCGGTGGGTCATTTTTTACTTCTCCAGTGCAGAATTACCATACCAAACCTAGGAATCAGTAATCGATCAGCGTTGAAATCCTTTTCAAACCTGATTTGTGCCCATAGGAAAAAATGATCTGTCGGTTGCTTAACAACAACTTTGATACAGATTATTTTGCGATCCTGAATGTGTTAACGTGTATATCGTTGAAAAATGCAAAAGATCGTCAAATAAGATCAGTGCAACCCCTAATGTTACCAAAGTCGAAGTCGAGAATTTCAAAGCCCAGAGAGAGAGAGAGAGGAGTAGCATGCATGTTGTATAATGTTAATATATTGATAACATTCCATTGACGACTGACCCACAAATAAATATGTATGTTACGTGTGTGTAAACAATATTACTGCATCCGGAACTTGGTCCAAACACTGGTGTTATACACCACATCTCAATTTTACTTTTACAATCTACCGTAAAACGGATTACAGATACAAGCCACCTATTAAATGTTAACGACTTACGAAGAGTTATTGGACTTCAGCTAGTTCCATAGTCCAACAATTCCCACCTGAAGGGACGGAAAACATACAGAACTTCAGGACAGCTCTTAAATAGTAGAGCAACACAGACGCATACTGCAGCTATTGCTACCATTGATAGCATCGCAGGCCTGTATGCCAATGACCTGCTGGCTGTTCCATACGCATAGGCCAGCTTTTGATCACAAAGCTTGCAATGTCGCTTCATGGACCTTAATTCTAGTTGGCCAATCTCAAAGCCAGAAGTTGACTCGTTATTTTGCTTCCTGTTTGTGCTGCAATCAGAGAGGGGACCAGGAACGTCAACCACCACATGCTCAGAATGTCTCTTATTAATTTTCTTCTGTACGAGGTGGATGTATGAGTAGTGGCCACGTAGACGAGCATAATCTTCAGGTGTAGAGCCAGTGCTGTCTCGAGCACTCTTCCAAGCATCGATGCCGACCTGAATAGAAAATAAACAGTTGCTCTTCAAATGAAATTCAAGCCCCCGAAAAAAGAGAGAAAAGAACAGAAATATGTTCAGATTTAACGTTGAACACTTGGTCCCAATTTCAGAGAATTCTGAAGCAAACAACTCATGTTCAAATCCTTGTAGAAGTGTAGGGGGAGTGTCTTGGCAGTTTATCACAAGAGTGCACTCTTCAAATGGGTAATAGAGACCTATAAATTATGAATCAAGGAACTGTACTCGTGGCAGAATCCAGATTGAATGAAGAACAGGGGAACGCATTTCAGAATATCATCAAAACCATGCTAGAAAATTAAAACAATTCTTGTAGTTCCCTTCCTGGAACGCTCAGAAATAAATCAATAAGGGATTACCTTTCCAGGATCATCAGTTAATGCATCCAGTACGTCCTCAGAATCATCTTTACCAGCTGCAATGTGAAGAGGAGTCAAACCTGAAGGGCCTAGAGCATCAGGCCTAAACAAGAAGCTTTCATGAATCCCACCAGCTACCATCTCGTTCTCCAATCCTAATCTACTTGAACCTTTCTCAGGGATGAATCTCAAAAGGAGTTCCACCAGAGGTCTACAATTTTTCCTAACAGCTCTATGAAGAAGACCCATCTCTGTTAATGCAAGGTTAAGTGAAGGGTGCTCTCCTGAACCCACTACTCCATCAAGAAGAACATTTAAGAGTTTCTTTACTACAGCACACCATTCATGGTCCATAGAGAACTCCATAAGCCACTTAAACCGCCTTAGAGAAAAGGGTTCTGAGTTAGGATCCAAGTCGCCCAATCTAGACTTCAATTGACTTCTATGAAGCAGCCAACCAACTTCATGAATGAAGTCCATGGCTTGATTTTTGGCTTCCATTTTTCCAGTTCTGTCAACAGCTGCTTCAGCGTCAGTAATCTCCAGTAAACTCTCAAGCATACGGATCTCTGAACAAACATCATCCTCCGCAACTATGAAAGGAAAGAAACTGCTATTATAACCATCATCTTCAATCTGGAGAACAAGGAAATCTCAACTTCAGCTATTGAAAGGCATATTCAGAATAAATTATATAAGATGCATCTTATGACATGGATGTACGTAAAAGAAAAGAGAAAAAGAAACAAAAGCAAGTATTACAGTAGATTCTATTTATTTCCCATGCCATGAAATGAACATGGTGACAGGAGAACACAGTGCAACCGGAAAACCAGAAAGAGTCATGCCTCTACATTTTCACCATAAATACAATAGTCACAGAGCTAGAAATGAATTTATGGAAGACCACACAAGCATCTTCTACGACCCACTGTAAATACTTTTAAGAACTTAGATGAAGTTCAGAACATTTCCATTAAACACTCAGCCCTAGGACATGCCTCTTCCTCCCACCCACCTTCCTTCCCCCCCCCCCCCAACCAAGAAAAAAAAAGGGAGTCCATGCAAGGAGTTACCTCAAACCAGTATTTAACACCAAACTTGGATGAATTAAAACTACACCTATTATCCACAATCTACATTGTAAACTCTCACTCCATTAAAAAGGAACTTCGCTGGAATTCACATATAATCCTTGTCAAAGATAACAGCAAGGAAGGAGGGAAAACAATAGGATCAATTATAAGTACAAAAAAAAAATCACCTCAATGAATCCTCTTCCACTCACAGTGGGGATAGAGCAAGAAAAGTTAAGATACTGAAGTTCATCCTGCGCCTTGAATTCATCATTGTCATCCATCAACTCATGAGTAGCTTCCTGTACCAGATACTTCCCTTCTACTGCACAGAGCAACCTAGGATAGGAAATGCAAGAAAATTTTAGGCTCTAAAGCAAGCATAGAAATCCAATGCAAAACATACAATGCAGTAAATCTATATCTAATTTTATATACACTCTTAAGCCATTGAGGGTTACAATGACACAAGAATAATCACTGCAAGAATAACGTAAAGAATACCTTGTGGCTGGCCGAGACATATTGACACCTTTAACCGAAAATTTAGCTCTCTCAGTTGAACATAGAGCAATTGGCTTGACACTTATAATTTTACTAGAATCGTTGCTTCCGAGAGGTAAAGATGTATCTACGACAACCTGACCTGTAGCATAAAAGAATTGGTCAAGACATTCGATCCTGCATTAAAAAATCCTTCCCGTGGCCAATCATTTCAACATATCAATTAAATAAACACCGATAACGATAATGACCAAACAGACCTTTATAAATGAAAGCTATCTGATCTTGAACCCTTGTACAAATCCATCCAGTCCTCCAGAAAGTGTCATCTGAACAATCCAGAAGCTGATTCAAACTGAAACTCAGATCACAGCAAAGCTGACAGAAGATGACATAGGATTAAAATTATGAAGAAATTGACAGAATTTAAAAGCAAAGAAGATAAAAATCCATAGTTTCAAATAAATCAAGCTTACCTCATCCCATGCAGCCTCGGATTGACAAAGGTAAATTGTCAGAACAACGCAACCGGGCCTAATATAGCTCTCAATGTCAGTGGGACTATGAGATAGCCAGTCAAGAATCTGGAAGTTCAAACATTTTCATAAGTATATTTTTAAGCAATAAAACCCTAAAGTATAGTTGCATTCAGAAACTTTTATGTACCTGTGCTCGCAAGAGTAGAGGAAAATCATTTGGTTCTTTCCCAAATAATTTAAACACAATCCTATCGGTACGGCTCTGAAATGGTTAAAGTCAAAAACAAATCATCAGAGGTTAAAGTTTTAATAGCATATAACTTTATGATACTATAGATATTGCTCGAGGACAGTAGGATGGGAGATAAATTCCCTGCCTATGTTATATTAAGCAGAAACCGTCCAGAATTCTTAGAAGTAAATACTTGAGGTCAGCATAACATGCTAAACTTTGTGGTTCATGATTCCTTAACGAGGCCATAACCTGGCTCACTCTACAACTGTTTGAGGAGTTGGCTAATTCATCTTATCCCACATCTATCAAGTATTTTGGGTTTCTTGTGGTCTTATACTTAAGTTGGATTCCTCAATCTATTGCTGTGGTATCAAAGCTCGGGTTGTGTTCTGTTTTCTTCCCATCAAACCCCATGTGAGGTTGTCTACACATAAGCCTTGTTGAGCTACAAGTAAAGGGGAGTGTTATGCGATGTCATCCCACCACATCTACTAAGTATTAGGTTTTTGCACTCTTATATTCAAGTTGGGCCCCTTCACCTATTGCAAATTGGATTTAGGTAGGCTGCTTAACAAAGTCTTCACAGATTGATCTCAGAGAAGAGGCTTGACTACTATCTATTGTAACTCCTAGAACACAAACTTGTGGCACAATTTGAGCTTCCTTCAGAAAATTAAGCCATCTAGCAAATGTCCTATGCGTGAGAGAGAAATTCCATGGAATTTTTATCGACCAATGGCATTCGATCAAGCATATTATGCAACATAGAGATACCTGAGTATCACCACTAGAACTAGAAGGTGATTGGGCAGATACTGAATCTGAATTCCCACTGGTCTGTGGTGGACTTGACTGATGAGAGTCTTGTTGGACCCATGAAGGGCAATCAAGAGAACTAGTCCCCATATTTACAGGTGCAGGAAACCCTTCAATGTCATCTGCACCATAGTCTGAGTCAATATATGTGTCATTCAAATCAAAATTATTCATCTTGACCGATCCAGCTGCATTGCCCTGGACATTGGTAACCCTAGCATCATGAGAATGAACTCCTTTCTGTGGTATCTCTGATGCAGCTTCAGTGATGTGCTGCCTAAAAGGCCGAGGAGGGCCTTCACCATTCAAAAACAAAGCCGAACCAGCTTCTGAACCTTTAGGTTCAGGCAAAAGCCCAGATATGTTTCTTCCTCCTTGTTCATTAGTATGGTTTGCAAGGCTCTGTAGAAGCTGAGGTAGCACATCCTGATCTGTGGTCTGGTCAGATCTGTTAGCTGTAATATAAGAAAAACAGAATCATCCACCCCATGAAATGCAAACACAAAATATCCCAGGAAAAAATACGATAAACAGCATCATGCTAATGTCAAGAATGATTCCAGCTCTTCTGTGTCTTAGTTCTAAGTTTTCTTCTGATGGAAAAAAGGAGAAAAAGGAAAAGAAAGAACTCCTTAAGTTCACCTAGAACATAAATTTAGAGAAAGTATAAACTAATTTAAAATTCCTTTAGCCTTGCTTGTTCAAACATGGCCATCAAATCGCCTTACACACACACACACACAAAAAAAAAAAAAAGATTTGAAGAATGAAAAACCAGTCCCATTATTCAGGAAAAAAAAATGAACAAAGGTTATTATCAAGACATAAACCCATTAGCATTGGTTGTAGCAAAAAGCCATTGAGATACTTACAATGCATGTTTGAAAGTATTTTCAAGAGACTTAACAGTAGATAACCACTAGTCTGCTCATCATTCAGTGAATTGCCATTGACAACAGTGGCAGGGTTAGTTTTCCTCCTCCTTTTATTGTGGCCAGCCAAACGTCTGCGACAACTTCTCTTACCATCATCAAACTCTTGAAGAACATGAAACCTACAGAAAAAGGAGAAACAACAAATCATCCAAAATTTTTATTTTTGGATTGGAGTACACAAAATCACCAGACTTTCTGTCTGTCAGAACTTCTACAGATTAAACTAGCCTCTCTAATTCATTTCTACAAAGCAGGGAAAATCTTAAATGCTTACCTACTACACTGCTGACAAAATCGCTGCATGACATTTCCAACCAGTGCCTTGCTAGCCTTAGAATGCATCTCACAAACTTTATGCCGTCTATGATAATCCTTGGCATTGGTCAGATCAGCCCCACAGTCTTCAACCTGACATACTGCACGATTTCCAGATCCTCCATTCAACTTAGTCTTCTTCCCACTAGTTCCCTCCCAATTTTTCATCTCCCCTTGGCTGATTGGATAGCCATGATCACCTTGGCCCCCAAGCTTCAAAGTAAGGCTACCTGTTTCCTCATTCAAACTGTCATCTTCTACAACAGTAACCCTTCTCTTCTTCTCCAATTCCCTTTTCCCTTTCTGAGCTTTCGGATTCAATTCATCAGAGCATGATGATGAACTATTGGATGAATTCCCAGGAATCCCAGACCCCAGAGGAAAAAACTGCCTTCCCATGGTATCAGCAGAAATCGGATTTATCGAGCTAGCAATGAAAAGGTCACCATCCCATTTCCAATCATTCAAATCCCACTCCACTGTCCTTTTCCCGACTGCCCGCAAATCTGCTGGACTCATACCATAAAAATGATGAGCTTCACTTCCAAATCTAGCCTCCATTTATGAAACCCAGATAACGAGAAGATCCAAACCCAGGAATTTAACCTCAGAAAACACAATTTAACAAGAAAAACCCCGAACTTTAACGCTATCCCAGCTAGAGATAGCTTCAAAACCCTAAATAGAAAAAACTATAATAATTAATTACAAGCGATCAGCTTCAGCTCTTCCCCAAAAGTCCAAAAACAGTACACCAACGCATCCATGATTCCAATTAAGAACAACCCACATACCAAACCAAGTTATATATGAAAAGGAGACCACTTTTCACAGAACCCCAAAATCAAAGCACTGAGCTCTTTTCCCCCCTTACCTCACAACATTTCCATAAAAAACTGAAAAAAAAATACAATTTAACCGCGCATATAGAATCAAAGGTAAAGATTAACAGACTTAACGGTTACTTGCTAAGATAACAGCCTGTAGGAAAAAGTAAGGGAAAGTGTTCGCCGGGAAGTGAACGGCAGTTGAGACAAGTTCCAAAAGGTTTCTCAGAGGATGATGAATGATGATGGGAACGTGCTTGTTTCTTTGTAGGGAAGTGTTTGGGTAATGGTTTGGTGTGGCGTGGCACACAAAAAATCATAAATTTATTGATTTTAAAAATATAAAATCACTGATAAAAGAATACCCCTTTATTTTACCTGTTCGATGAAATTCGTGTGAGAGAAAGAAACTCGAAAATAAAGAAAAAGGGAAAGAGAGGAACAGATAGAGGAAAGAAACCTAAATAGTGGGTAAAGGCGTACACCGCATGTCTACAAATATAATTCACAAAATACCAAATAAAAAGTGATTAAGATATCATATAATATAATAAACATATATATTTATATCAATATAAAATAAAAACTCGAAAAACTCTTTTAAAATTGGGTACTATCATATAGCTTTGTTTCGGCTAAGTTCACGAGTTAGAGATAAGCGGACTCGAACCGTGACATCCGCCACAGGGTAAACCACCGCCTCTCGGGCCCCGATCGATTCTACCATAGAGGCCAACGATAGACAATAACTCCCCGAACACGACTTACAACTTTCATCGTCTTGTGCTCTCCAAAGAGCAACTCTTCTCAAAATCTCAAAAGGTCTTGAGTTGGAATCCCATTCTAACTAAGGATTCTTGTAGTTCGGAGGATCCTCTGAGAAAACCAGGGCAGCGGAGAGCTTTCCCCTCCGACTATTTGGTCTTAAGAATCTTGGTTTTAAGAATGAGTGATTGCCCTTCTCCAGACCCTCATCGCCCAACCCGAGGCGGACGACTAATGCATTCCACTTATTGAACAGGTTCTATGGTCGGTCCGCGACCCTCGGATACCAAGGCGTCCTTGGGGTGATCTCGTAGTTCTACGGGTGGAGACGATGGGGTTGGTCCATGGATTTTCCTTCCTTTTGCCGCATTTCGCTCAAAGGGTTGAAGGAGATAGTGCATCAAGTCATTCGCATGGGCCAACTTGATCCTCTTCCCGGGGATCCCGGATGGGGAACCTAGGGAGCCGCCGACTCAACTACCGTCCATGTACGATCCATACTAGATCGACCAACCGCCCATCCTACCTCTTCTACGTTCTTGTGACCCATCTTTGTCTCAAGAGAGTCTTTCGTTGGCATGTTTGGTCCTCTTCCCATTACTTAGAAAAAGTGAGCCACCGGTTCGGTACAAGATACTATCATTACCGCTGGACAATTAGACACTCAACCCGTAATCGCGAACGACCCAATTGCAAGAGCGGAGCTCTACCAATGAGCTATATCCCCGAGCCAAGTGGAGCATGCATGAAGGAGTCGATGCTTCTTCTATTCTTTTCCTTG